>NW_010511644.1:0-18278 GCF_000687285.1 Phaethon lepturus
TGAGGTAACGCGGCCGCCATTTCCTCCGGCCCCCGCTTGCTGGCGAGGACGGGACTGCATGAGGGGTCGCCTCTTCCGGCCGGCCCCGGGGACCGCGGCCGCTGCCCTGCCGTCGCTCTCCCGCCCCGCTTCGGCTAGTATGACAAAAAAATAAGCGTTACTGCTAAAAAACGGAAATGGATTCCTGAATCCACTCTGAAACCAGCCTGAATGTCCTCAGTCGGGTGTCGAGGAAAGTGCCAGATGGGTGCACCGAGACTAAAATCATCTGTGAAGATACCAGAAGACGGTTACAGTGGTGTGAAGCGTGAGACTAAACACACACTGCATAGTTGGGGCAGAAAAACGAGTTTTGATTGCGATTCATGGCAGCAGCTAGGGCCCACCCGGCCATATTTGCTTCAGACTGCCTTGCAGAAAGGTGCCCATCCCCTCATCACCAAAAAATGGGCAGCAGTTTTCAACGCATGCTAGACAGATGATCCCTTCCAAAATACAGCTCTAAAGGCCATTAAATAGAACAATGATGGATGATAAAACTAATCTAGACACAAAGCTGTGTTTGAAGACCTGTGGCCGCCCTTAATAGCGATGTACGCATCATCCACACCTCATCTGGTAGTTGCTAAGAGGGGCTTGAGCTCACCAGAGCAGAAGCATCCTTGGCAAGACCTGGGCAAGAGCCTGCGCTGGCCATGGCTGCTGGCATGCCTCCCACCAGTTATCAGCACTATAGGAGACCCTGGGCAGCCATCACGGGGCTGTCAGGTCAGCGTACAGGTAGCAGTGAAGCGTATGCGACACTCATCAAAGCCAGAAAGGAACAGGCACCTGGCAGCCTTTGCCCCCAGAGCTGGAGGGCCTTGCTTTCACACTCAAACCTACTTTCTGCTTTCTTCTATCAGGGGATGTGCAAAAGAGGGTTCAAGTGCTTAGGGAGCCTCATCAACCTTCTTGTTCAAGCAGATGCAAATCTAAAGGTAGTATTGAGAGAATTAAACAAAATGCTGAGGCATCTCACAGCCAGCTAAATGCACCAACAAGCAGCTTAGCACCCAAAGTACAAAGACACAGTTGCTTCGTATCCTGATCCAGCTGAAAGACTAAGACAAAGTCAGCAATAGCTAACTTTAGCCCATTGTATGTGGGGTTCAAAAGGCATTTATATATGCAGTTAGAAGCAGCATAGCTACTGACAAAAGATCTAGTAAAATGAAAACTATTCTATAAAAATTGTTCTTATGCAGTTTCATCAGTGGTTGTTCCTGTTTTATTAAACCTTATTTTTTAAGTCTTGTTTTGTTTCCTCTGATCTACTTTATTTTGCAAACACTTAAGCTAAAATGAACGACGTCAGAAAAAAATAAGCAGTTGGGTAGAAAGCTTCAGAAGAAATGTCAAACTACCAGAGGATTCACATGCTTTGGAGAGGTGTGTGTACGTGCATGCATAAAAGCATTATTTATTTTCAAGACTGCATTACATCACATTAGTGGTAAAATAAGATTTACTCATGCTTTATATGCTTCCTTTGCATCATTTATCGAGAACCTACTACAAGTCTGGTGAATGATAGAAGACAGATTAATCATGGTTCTAGGCAATCTATTTTCACTTAACTTCTCACACTGGCTCAAAGTGCTGGTGTCCATTGTTTCAGCGATCCACATAGTGAAAATGAATAGCACACTTGAACAGAAAAAGATATTTTTGCTCTGAAATAAGAGCAAGTAGGAAGCCTGATGCTTTGGAGAAAGAAAAACAGTAGTTCCTTCCTTACTGCTGATTTGCAGATGGTGCATGGTAAGGGAGGATGTTGGATAAAGAAATTTGAGCTGTGCTAGGCATAGGACTGAGGTTAAAGGAGGGGAAGCGAATGTGCACAGCACAGGAAGGTCTTACTGGAAAGATATCAAACATTACAGTAACAAGATCCATAAAGTGCCTCAAAGATCTGAATGACATGATTGTATCAGCTTTATGGAACCTACATTTACTAGGTTTACTGCCTGGTTGCTAAAATGAAAAAAATCAGCCGTGGGAGGAACTCTTAACTGTCAGTACCATATCCTTCCCTTCTAGCATCCTTGCCAATTCTGATGGTTTTGCCTGTCTTTCAATTAAATAACAATTTAAAATGTGGATTAAAGACTTGCAGTGTACCATAGAGTGCTCAGTCTCAATGCAGTCAAAAGCAAAAGGTAAATATGAAGGTGACTATTGGTAGGAGTTGGAGAAGGGAGGACTGATAAAAAATACCAGAATTCTTTTTCTTCCTTAATTTCTTATGGTTGAAAAACAATGGCAAGGGTGTTTGCCTGTAGATGTTACTGACATTTGTAATTGGGGCAGGGCAGACAAGACTTGTGTGTCAAGACTGCTTCTTTAGAATTTGCTGATGGGAACATTCTGCTCAAGTGGATTGATAAAAACCCTGAAGTCCCAGGAGCTTCACAGACCATTTGTGCTGAGGTACAAAAGATCTTTAAATTCTGGTTACAGAATTATTTGAAAGTGTACACTGATCTACTTCTCAAATACATTACGTTTCTTCATCTTCCACAGGCTTAGAAAGCAGGAAAATGTGTGTCAGAACTGGATGACTTGTCTTTTTCTTGCTTGCTTCTTCTGAACTATTTCCATAGAAACTTTGGCTTCATACAATGGGATCGGTTCATCCAGCTGAGGCCTAAAATGGAACAGTATGTCAGAAATGTCTGGTGAGCATGCTCAGACCAACAGAAATATTGCAGAACTACTGCTGTAGACTTTACTTTCACTATGTAAACTTCACTCTTTAAACAAAATAAAAGTTTTATAGCTTTGCTTGGGTTCACAGAAGAAGGGAAGAGCCCTAAAGCAAACAGGAAACAGAAGTTAATTAAAAGATATCCTTCTTACACGGGGAAAAAGGTGGTGGTGGTGGTGAGGCTTTTGCTCAACAGTAATACTGTTATCCTGCATTAAGAGAAAGGATATTCCATTCCCACCTCATTATGGGAGTCTTCATATCTAGTGAAGCTGTCACTCTTCTCAGAGGAGTATTAGACAAACCTAACGACTTTTAGAGCCAACACCATTTCTCAATCAGCCACACTGCCGAGCAGCCAGATATATGCTCTTCTGCCACCAAGAAAAGAATCTGCTGCCTCTCTTAAATTTTGATATACAGCATACAAATTTCCTTGTGCTTAGCCTGCTATATTACAGACAGAAATAGACCATAAACTGCTCCATATAAACTATGTGAGGCATCTTTTTCTGAGCATCCCAATATAAATTTGCAGTACAGTGCTGGCAAGAATTTTCTACTTCTAATGCTGTATTAAAAAAAAAAAAAAAAAAAATCACACCTCTCACCTGAAAATGCTACTTGATAATTTCTCCATTATATCTTCTAAGATGGGTACCAACGAGGACTGTCAAGGTAACAACGTATCTAGAGATAAATCTTTCTATAATCATGTTTGCTGGCAAGAGCCCTGTACTGATACAAAACCAGCAGGATTGCGGCAAAAATAAAAATTTACCTTAATTACAATCTTTAGATCAGATTTACTCACTTTTTTTTGTATCAGAAACCTCCTTTCCTGAAATAGTATGCAGAAATGAAATATGGAAAATAGAATTTTGAAAAATAAAGCAAAATGGTTAAGATTGATAAATGCAGCCTGCACTCGTACAACATTAATCAATCGGAATGGCAACGGCATTTTTTGTGCAGCATGAAGATGACAGACTTTGGTACCAGTTAACTATCCCTACTATTTATACAGACATCTGAGGTAAAAATCAAAATAAAACTGGGAACATAGAGTCTGTAAATTTTTGGAGCACCACTGTGCATCTGTAAGGGATCTTGGAGTTAACGACTAACATTCATGACAACACAACAGATGAGGCTGTATTTAGTCTTTATATGAAACTCAAAAAATAATGTTCCTTCATTTTAAGAGCAATCAGGTTAATATTTGAAGCTCAAGCCGTTTTAAAAAGTAATCGCCTTGCAATTTCTTCAGATGATATTAATGCCATATGCTCAAGAATTTCACAAGATGTACAGATAAAAACAAAACCAAGCAGATTTTTCCTTTCAACTTTAAAGCCTGTTGTGATAAAACATGCTGCTGTTATTAAAGATACCCCAGGAGACAACAGAAGAAATCTCATTGTTTAGCAGCTTACTTTTTGTATGTGGATCACTACTCAGTAAGCATTCAACAAAAATACCAAACTATAAAACAATTCATGATAACCTGCATCCCATAAGTATGTCCTTAGTGTGCCTGACCTTGCCTAATCTACTTTGCAGTTCAGTGGAGGAGGGGAGGACTTCCTTGCAGTCTAGTTAGTCGTTTCACAAATACAATGACTTAATCTTCACCTGCCTCTGCTGTTCTGCTAAACTGCAAAAGTGATTCAGCAGATCTCATAATCTGCAGTGCAGTACAGAACAGGGAGGGTCCTTAAAGCCGTAAACAGACAAACCTTCCATTACTTGAAGTGATCCACTGAAAACTGTCATGCTGTTAGAAAGCTCAGAGCCCAGCTGCTTAAGACCAAATGTAGGTAATGCAAATGAAGGAGACCTTCCTCTTCCCACATCCACATCTTTGCTCAATAAATTTTATGTATGTAACATTGCAAATAAGGAAAAGGTTATGAAGCCAAAATATTTTAATTTTTATGTTTAAAGTGATTGCATTAAGATTTACAGATGATGCACCTACTGCCCAAAAGAAAAAAAAAATTTCCAAAATGTCATATACATAATATAAAACCTTATAGAATCAAATCTTCAATTAATTGGTTCAATTTTGAGCCAAAACATTGCAGTTTCTCTAGAATGTGTGTTTTGAATTTCAGCACTGCTTTTAATGATGCAGGTAGAGACATATATTTAGAGGGCATGCAGAGACTAGCTTAGAACATACGTGTATGTTATATTTTAGTTACACTGTATGCTTAGTTGTGCTGACCTTTAAGCCTGTGGTTATATGACTGAGTAGAAGCAAATCTGTTAGTTGGTTTCTCGGTTTTGTTTCCATCCACTCCTATTAGCAGTCAGTATTCAAAGCAACCATCAAAAGGATATAGAGATACTTCCCTTGCTGTTTATTGGACAAATTCCATATTTCATCATTCAGAAAGGAGACTGTGGCTCCTTTAAGAAACAACAAATGGCTATCTGGAGGATCCAGCTTAAACAAAATAAAGAAAAATGATATTTAGTTGTATTTTCTCATTGGAAAAAAAAAAAGGTTAGATGATTATTTTATATTGATGGTTAAAAACCCAAACGAGACAAAAAACCCACCCCTTGCCCATTCTTAAAACTTAGCAAAATTATAAAATTTACGGTTTTAAATGATGCTTTTCTCTCTCCTCAAATAGTTTAATACCCTAAGCCAGACAAAATAGGTCCTTTAAAATTTGTCAGTATAGCCAAGCTATTAAAATAACATACTATCACTTTAGAGAAGCCAGCCCCAAAATTGTCCTAAAGGAAAACAAAAATATTTATTTTTAATGCTATATACTTCCCATTTTCTGGATGTGAAAGTTTTCTTAAGTGAAAACTGATGTTAATTTAACAGTGGGGAGCCATTCAGCCAGACAGAAGCTCACAGACACATACACACACACAAACACACAAAACCACACTGTGGTACAAACTAACTTACTGACACAGTATCTTTACCTGAAGATTTTTTTCTGTTGTTATCCAGTGTCCCCCAACACCAAGAAGAGTAATGATATCATGCTTGTGAGGCAGCAACTGGGATTTTGAAGTTGATTCATCTTCAGCACTATATAATTTCACTGAAGGGGTGGAGGGGAGAACAAATTCATTTGAACTCAGAAGAAAATTCTGTTCAGAATGAAAAGTATCTCCTCTTGTACTGAAAACCACATATCTTGGGATTCTTTACAGTCCTATGCCTTCAGATACAAATGATTGCAATATATACATATGAATACACACAATGAAAGATGGTTGTCTGGAACAGCACTACAATTAAATTATCCTGTTAGTCACATGAGACTATCTGAAAAAGTAGAAGATTTAGGGGATTCAATATATATTTCTTTTAACAGATTTCAGTGGAACTCTAATGTTCTTCAATTATTTCAGCTAAAAATAGTAACTTCTGGCTTTCAACTATTACGGTTGTTTTAGAATACAGGTTGACAGTACTGGTGATTATGCCATCATATTTGTATTAAAATAAGGTAGCACAAACAATGATGTCACAGCTGTACTCTCTAAACACATTTTTTTCTTTTCAGTTTTAAACAGGAAGATTTCAGACAAATTTAGCAGATGACTAACAGTATTAGATGCTTCCACTAGAGGGTGATATGAGGAGATCTTAAAGACATCTTGCTTAAGGATATCTACTGAGTAAAAATACATACATAAAATTGTATGGCAATAAGCAATTAAAGGTAATCGTTTGAAGTGGTGCAGCCTCCACCTATATTACTTGGAAATAATATGAAAACCCAAAAACCAACCCACTAATGGTGCCCTGAAGACCAGATTTTCATCAGTTACATACCTCCAGCATCTAGAACAATATCCACTCCCAGGCCACCCGTTTCCTCCAAGCAGCTTTCTGCCACATCTATCTTTCCATTTGACACATCTATTACTCGAGCTAGAAAGAGCAGTACATTTGGTCAATTACAATAAAAATGTAGAGTTTAGATTGAGAGCAGAGCAGAAAATTTCTAGTTTCTGAAAGTATTACAAGGAAGTTTGCATCTAAGTCAAAAAACCTAGCCAATAGTTTTTTCATTTTCCAATACAGCGCAAGATCAACATGAAAAGTATGCATTAGTTTAATTCAGAAGTAAAACTCACAAGTCTATTTAGGCCAAAAATGATAAAGTATGCTACTGTAAGAATTAGAAATTCTTCTGTGAATTCATTCTTTGCTATTTTTCTTTTCCAAAAGTGCCTTCAAAAATACCAAGTTCTAGCCATGTTATTGAAGCAAAAGAGAGTGGCCAAAAGATAAGGAGGCAACTTATTTCACCTCTCCCAACTTTCAAATTATCTATCAAATAACCAGAGCAGTAATGCTTTGGGAGAGTTTTCCAAGCATAGCTTTCTTCCCTTATTTGTTCCCTTCCACACAAAACCCACCACTTCCTGCCAGTCCCTTCTTTTGCTTCTACATGATAGTGGGAAACAACCTATTCTCCCTGGCATGGAGCCCTGTCTCCCAGTGCAAGACAGAGGTAAACATGTAAAAACACAGTAAATACACTCACTTACAAGGGACTGACTTGACTTTTCTTATGATTCCAGCAAGTTTTTTAATCTTATTATAGCCATCTTTTCTTTAAAGTAATGGTTAGTTGCATTGTTACTTATCTCACAGCATGGAAAAACTTATTAATATACTACTTTCTGTGTGATGTTTTTAACCTCTAAATGGCTCCCTGGGTCATTAAATAAATATTTAGATGGAAGTATTTACATCTCCTCTTGAAATATTTCTGAGCTGGAATTCACTAAGACATTTTCTTCTCATCTGTCTGTGATACCATATTTATAGATGATTATAAAGATAAACCACTGCATCAGGAATAACTGGGGCAGAGAAGTAGCAGCTAAGGTTTTTTGGTTTGTTTCGTAATTATGAGGTAGAACAAACATTTAGAAACTAAACAGGCCAAAGACTTCTCAGCAAAATGATAATTGAAATAATGTCAAATAAATTTGGAGGCACATTTCCAAAGCATAATCGATTAAACTCAAATTTGCAATGTGTACTTACCCACTAGAGGCTGCCGTATACCTTCTTGAATTTAATCACGGGGTGGGAAGGAAGAAGAAAAATTTCAAGAAACTGGTCATTAAGAAGAATATTAGCAAACACTCAGTTAATGCTTTGTGGTTTGTTTTTTTTTTCCTTCCAATCAAATCATAAGTTACATTCAAAATCTTAGGTCAATCATTCATTTTTTTCACTGAAGTCTGGCTAAAGAGAACGTATTAATAAAGATGTCACTTAATAATGACAGTCACATTCCCCATCTGCAAATACAGCCTCATAATATCCTTTTCTTCCTAGTTTCTTAGATCAAGAAGTTGAAAGTTTTTTCTTAACACAGCAATTTGGCATGGTATAAAGTTTCTGCAAATAGTTTCACTTTTTGAGAATAATGCTGATTTAATAGACTCAAAGCCTGTCTACCAAAAAGAAAGGCAATAGTTTAGTCAGTTTAACTATTTTCTGATTTCTGTTTAGCAAAAATTTCCAGTTTTGTTACTTAACTCAGTACAATAGTTCAAACAGTACTCATCAAAATGCTGTTCAATTTCCTTCCTGGCGAAATGCTGTAACAATTTAGCTCCACTGTGGAAAAGGCTGAGCAACAAATTATAATATAATTTTATATAATCCTTTTTCATTTATGCAAAATTTCTCACAAAACATTTGTAAATTGGTTCAGTTTCTTCTTCTGTGACTTGCACAACTTCTAATATAACATTATGCTGTCTGGCAGAAAGACTTCAGTTCCTCTGTTCTTTCACTATTGGGGAGAAGTAGAAATACCAGTATTTCCACAACTTGCTACCAGAGTTTACTCTCACACAGTAAGTTCAGCTATGGAGTTTAAAAACTGTCACATGAAAGATCTGCTACTTGGTTTATTGAACATGCTTAAGACAGCCATGAAATCACCGATGAGTTCTTACCAGAAACATATCCACTGAAAGCTCAATTTTGGTTTTAAAGAAAGAAAACAAACAACAAACCAAACCAAGAAAAGAGGAAGGTAACGCAGGGAACAGAAGAAATATATACGTGTATATATATTTTTTTATTCTGTTCTCTAACAGAAACTCATCACATTATTTATGTAATGTTCTGTCTCTAGTCTGAAACATGGGCATTAAAATGTCAAAATCCATTATAATCCTCTCCTTCGTACTATTATTATATTTACTCCAGGGATTACTGAAGACATGCAAAGACCCCATCCTGTTGCTCTAAATATGAATTCTTAAACATTAACAGGAACTTCTACTCCAGGCACTGGAATCATACTTATTAAAAAAACCTAAAAATGCTAAAACAGTGGCTTTTTGCTTTCACACTCAAACTGTTTCTCTTTTTAATGCTGTACCCAGGTTATATCTCTTTAATCTGAAGCAAAGTTGCAATTAAAATTCCCTCCCTCCCCAATGTTTATGTTCCATAAACATTTGCAAAACTGCTAAACTCCTATTGTTGTAAAATAAGCACATACATGAGCAATATAAGCAATGGCCTTTTAACCGCAAGAGGTGGTTATTGCAGCCATTTTTTGAAGCAGCTAGTTATGCTACACACTGATACACAAACTGCTGCTCATTGACAAGTGATAGACTCTTGCTAAAAACTAAAAAAACCCACTAAACAAGCACAAAACTGAAAAAGCCTGCACCCACAGACATTAGAAGCCAGCTTAGATATAGCTAGTCATGCTTAGGTTACTTAGAGCATTTATTTTATATTAACATTCATATAACTTAAAAATGCCAGCAAGAAGTAAATGCGCCAAGCAACCCAAAGCTATATTCATATGTCCTGACAGGGCTATGATAATAAATAAATTGCAAAGTCCTTTCGTAGCTAATAAAGTTCTCCTATCATTAACAAAATATACCAATAAAATATCACAAAGCAAAGTTTTAGGTCTTCTGTATTTACTCTTTTGCCCTGTAACAGCTGGCATAACAAACCTCTATGTATCAGCAGCATTCACAAAAATGCTTTATGTTCAGATTTCTGCATTGTCTACTATTACAGTAAAAAAAGACTTCTAAGGAAAAAATAGCTTTTTTATGAAGTTGCTAAAAAATAGAGGTAATATAAAAATCTAGAGAGAGATGTAAGTCTGCCATGTCTTAGAAGAAATGGTTATGTTCCCAACACAAAACTTTGCAGTTACCCATTGATGATCATTAAGATCAGACAGCACAAATGTCTTTCTCCCTGCTCTTGTGTAATAACCTCTGCACAGCACTCCACTTCCTGCTGCATTATCAGCACTCCAAAGCCACTACTGGAAGAGCTACTTAAATGCTCACTTGGTAGGCTGGAAGTGAATCACTCCCCAAGACTGCAGATGTGTGTGAACGTGCAGAACCCAGAATGCACATGCACACTGTGTTGTCTCTGTGCTTCCACGGCCAGTTGTGTTCTCGGCAGCCCAAAAGGAATTAAAATTGACAAGAACTCTGTTCTCTCTGTGTCTAAAGAGCAGCTCTCTGGCTTATTTCATCCCTCAGCTAGCTTGCTATTCTTGAGCCAGCAGGGAGAACACAAGGACAATACTATGTGCACCTGCATATCAGCAATGCCTGATTTTACTAAGTCAGTAAGAACAAGAGAGGAGATTTGAAAACTGCTCTGATTCTCCATTTGGAAAGTCAAGATTGCTAACAATATTACTATACAAAACAACAAAACAGAAAGGAGTCAGAGTCAGGGACAGTTAACCTTGACATTATCTTTTTAATCAGATCTCATCTTAACCCATATATATGTTGATTGATGCGACTGTAATGTCAACATGATAACTGACTACAAAATGCTTTCCCCATGAAGATACTTGTACAAGGGGCACAGCTACTCTTACTTACACTTCTTTGAATGACAAAAAAAAAATCATACACTGAAAAATAAACTTGGTGATTATACTGGGGCAGTCTCCTCATTTTGAGGAAAAAGTATCAGAGACTAATTTTAACCTTTTGTTCACGGTACAGCAGAGTTCATGGACTGCAGTCAAACTAGACTTCGCAATGCCATTTTAGAACTGTCTGAATAAAGAAATATTCTACTTTCCTCCACTCTGCAGCACTGGAATAAGAAAAAGTTTAATCAGGAAAGATACTAGTAGCTTTTACATAGAGTCTTTTCCCATGGTCCAAATATCACTGTTCCTTTGAGGGAAAAACCCCCAAAAACTTAAGTATCAAAGAGAAGAAATGGAAGAAGTTAGAGACGAATGCAAGTATTATGTCTAATGCTCATTTGGAAAATAGGAAAATGCAGAGCGTTTGAGCATCCAATTTGAGCATCCAACTACAGTTATGAGAGTACTTGAAGGTGAGCTGCCACACAGCTTGATAAAATACTATTAGAAGTAATTTGAATCTGATGAATACTGTATCTCAAGTATATGATTACATCTGAATCCTGGCTCAGGTACCTAGATTACATACTGTGATACTGGTGATTTAGTAATGCTTTCTTCTTGTTCACAAGCAACAATTTTATAAAATGAAAAGACTTTCTGAGTAGTTAGGCCAAAAGCCAGCACTCAAGCGTTATCGTGTGAGATGGAAAATACTGAAAGACAGTAATCACAACTTAAATGAAAAATAAAAATGCCATTAAATACACCTAAAAATATAAATTAAATACCTATGAACAGAATAGATTTTAAAACTATTTAATAGACTATTTATAAATTTGTATTTCAGTTTTCAGCTACTGAAATAAGTCCCTAGACTTAAAAAAAAAAAAAATTCAAGACATTCTTTAGCATAAACTTTATCACTGACAAATATAACTTACCCACAGGAGGTCTAAGCCTCTCCAGGTACTGCTTATCTTCAAGACTGTATGCAGTAGAGATTACTCTAGCTCCTCTATGTTGTGCTAACTGAATAGCTATTGTGCCGAATGGCTGCAGAAGAAAAAAGGTAGATGAATTTATTTACAGCAACAATTTGAAGCAGCCTAAGAAAGATTATATTGCAAAGGGCATTCAGGAAATGTCAGGAGAGTACCCAGAAATGAATTTACTCCTTCAACAGAACACATCTGAACCAAGAATTTGAATATTCACAGATCTGCTTCTCTTCCAAGTGAGGCCAAAAAAATATTTTCATTGACTGGGAAGCTCTGAACAAACTTTTAGGAGTTAACTAGTTCTTCTCTTCAACAAAATAGCTCAGATTTGACTTTAAGTAACACAAGTACCATAACTGCAATTGCAACTTGTAGCTTTGGGCTTGGTTGCTTGTTGAAGGAAGAAGTGTTACCAAGGAAAAAGCCCCAGCCACATTTACGAATCTTGGCTGTGGCAAGCTCTACATCTTCATTAGCAATAAAGATTGCAGTAATGCAAATGAAATTATTTATATCTAAGAGAAGTTAAAAAGCAGTGGTGGGAAAGGAATAAAAAACTAAGGCACTTTCCTCCAGTTATACCTGAGGGCTTAGGGTAAAACTATGTCAATGTAAAACACCAGAAAAGAACTACCTCTTCACTACCCAGATGACATGTAAAGGACTGTATTCTTGGCTCAGTATCTTATGTGGGAGGGCTTTTCCTATTAATCCATCAAGGGCACTGCCAGAAGTAAAATACAAGGCTTGATAAGTTTTGTGTGTTGTAAGAAATCCAGCTGTTCCAGTGATAAGACAGTTATTTATGGTGGAGGCAATCTTTCTGTTCTGAAATTGTTATTATTGCATAGTTGTTACTTACACTTGCTCCATCCATTACAAGGACAGTTTTTCCAGGAGAGACTTGGGAAAGGTAGTGTAAAGCTGTGTATGCTTGGACACCGTCACGAACAGTCCCAGCTGCTTCAACCCAACAAACTTTTTCTGGTTTACGAACTAATTTTGGGGAAACAAACAAACAAACAAAAACAGATGGGAAAAAAAAGCAGCAAGTCCCCGACGTTTCCCTCAGGATTATTTTTTAGATTTCATCAATTTCTAAAACATGAAAAAAATTATACAAGTCAAATAATCTACAGGTGTAATTATGATCTGTTTCACAAAGGCAATATTCCAATGTTGTGGTTCATGGCAGTGTTAGGTCAGCTACAGGGAGTCCAAGTGGAAAAGGCAACTGTTATTCTATGAATAATCAGTTTGCTTCTGCAGCACTCTTGTGAGCAAGTTCAAATACAAATACAGTATTTAAACAGAAAAAAAGAAAGAGACACCCACTTCCTACCATAACCTCCAGACAGAAATGATCTGAGGAGGTCTCTTCTCATTTTCACAAAGGTAATTCTGACACAGAGAACATACAATGTGAGTTCCAACCCTTGAGTTCCTAATTCTCTTTCTCCATCTATAGGTATAGACAGCTTCTGGAGGTTATAACACATTTTAAGAGATATAAAGGTCAAGATAACATTCTTTGTCATCTCTGTTTTCTGTTGTCTCTACCTACAAGACTCTTAAAGAGTTTTCCCATTCTATCCACATGCTTAAAAGTCTGAGGAGATAACATTAATGAAGTGCTCTGTTAACTAGAAACTATGAGTTCAAACACCATTTTTAATGTAAGCCATTTACATTATTTAGCAGAGATCTTGATACTAAGCTAGAAAAATTATCATAGTCCAGTTGAGAGTCTAGCATAGAACTGAGCTAAGTAAGCGCAATCCCCTTGAGGCACATTAGAAAGGAAAAAGACTGAAAAAGTTTGTCTGTCCGTTTAAGCCTAAGTATTGAGAGTATAGCCTGAATCAGGGAAACCATCAAACAACATAAGCAATGTGATCACCTGGGATCATTTATCTGCGTGCTGGAAAAGAATTCTAGGGATCATCACCAGCATCATCGCTTTGTGTGCCAGTTCATACTACTTAGCACAAAGTAAGTTATTGAAGGTAATACAAAGTCAGAAATATTTTCTGCCTATAACTAAAGTAAATAGTGATAAGGCAGCACAGACCTCTAGATTTCATTTTGCTTGATTTGTACTTTTAAGTGTTAGAAAGAATAAACCTTATTTTGTCACCTCCATGAGACCATGACTTATTTTGCAAAAACTGCCATAGCTAGCCAGGAAGATTTCATCCTCAAACAAGCCAACATAAATAATACTTCTTTACCTCTCATATATACTAAAAAACATGGAAAGGATATTTTACTGTATTTTATGCAATAAAAGTAAGGGTTTGGTTTTGGTATAAACAAATTTAAAGGAGTCACCTCATAACTACACAGGTTGAATTCATGGACAGTCACAGAAACTAATTTGAGCAAAAGAGTAGCTTGCTCAAAGTAACACAACAAACTGTTGAGAGAAGAACATATATTTGCAAATTTAGTATTCTACACATTAAAGCACTCTACATTCAGAAAGGGGAAACTGGAAACTCACAGTAATTTAAAAGAATGTTTCAATACCGGGTTTTCCCTGATCCTCATTCCCTGAAAATTCCTTTCTCCAGCTTCTAGTCTGCTAATTTTATCCCATCTGTTATTCCAGCCACAAGTCACATTCCTGAATTGAGTCAAAGTGAGGAAAAAAGCAAATTTCTGTTCATTTAATTTTGTGGCAGATGAGGTGAGGAAAAAGTAGAAAGACAATGAAGCAACAAAAAGGGAAGTTAGAAGGGAAAAAAAAAAAGAAACAAAGAATCAGCAGAATCAGCTTGTGTGGTTTAGACAAAACATTAACCCATTAAATGATAACGGCAAAAGAAAAAACCCTTGAGAGTACATAGTACTCAAAGCTTCTATGAACAGGTAGACTAGACAGAACACCTGAATTTTGCTATACAGAACATGTTTGCCCAATGGTCCAGGTTAATTAGCTCCCTATTAGAAAAGCTAAAATGAAGTCTAAAGGTATAATAGATATAAATATTAGCAAAATACATGAACTACATACCCAAATAATGCTCATGAACTAGAATGACTTCACAAAGACCAGATTCTTCAGAATCCAGGGGCAAAATTCCTGAAAGAAAATGGACATAGACCTTTAATTTCAAACAAGCATACATTATAATTAAAACAAGCTCCTAATGAAATTGTTAGTCCCACTTAGTCTGTGATTCAGTTGCCCTCATGGCAGGTTTATGACAGGTTAAGAAAACTTAGGCAAGGTAACAGCCTGTAATCTCCACGGGCACAGTGCACAAGATGGTTCCAGAGGTATTCCAAGCACCATTTTGGGGTCGGGGAGAGAAACAGCAGGGACACTACTGAGTGCTTTTTGCTACTGGCATGTTTAATTTTTGTTAGGTCATGTCTGAACTCATTTCACACTGCTCTCACTCTGATGAGTGCTCCTGTTTCTACTCTGGGCCATGGCTAATGAAGAAGAATATCAAGCTCTCATATTGCAGGTGGGCAGAGACCAAGCCATGCTACAGCTACCCCTACTCTTCCATCCTGATGCCTGTATGTGTATTGTTAGCAAAGGCAGCAAAAAAAGGGACAGAAAGAAGCAGAGGAAGCACAAGCAAGAATGTGTTAAGTGTAAGTTTTAGAAAGCTGAAATAAAGAAGAGGAACTGAAGGAAAAAGAACCACACCATGGAAGACAGAGAAAGCAGATACAGAACAGGCAGAAGAAAAAAAAAAGAAATCCATTCTGGTCATAACAGTGCTTTTTTCCTCCACTGGCCAAAGGAGGAGATTCCTAAACAGTAAATAGGTTCTGGCATCTGATCAGTCTTCTACCCTCTATGCTCAGTAAAACAGTATTTTCTTCCCCCTCCCATCCAAATCTTACACTCCATTTAGACCAAAGCAAGGGCTTTGGCTTAAAACCCTCAGCAAATTTGGCTGCTATTTCCAGTCTTTCACAATTCCCATTAAAAAATGGTGATCCTACAGTGCTTGTACACATCTGCAGATCTCTCAACGGTTTATCTATGGAATAACGATAATAAAAAGTCTAAAGTAGCTGTCTACAGCAACTATTGTGCAATTAGGAAATGAGGCAAGAAGGGCAAGAATCTCAGAACAGAAAACACTTTCTTACAACATCACTATCAATTCTGTCTTTTCATAACTGAAGCAATCCTCTAATCCTTTAATTTAGCATACAAAATATAAACATATATGAAAGAATGTCCCTAAGAAATCTCTCTTCTATCCTAAAGCATCATTCAGATTTTGATGATTAATACAATATCGTATTTCAAAAGTTAAGCAAAATTTCCCTATAGTAAACTCAAATAGCCTTGGCACCTAAACCAGTTTGCATTCTAACACCTTACTATAGGAAAAGCAAAACACAGAATGAATAATAGATGAAGACATTCCTTTTCTTGACAGATGCAAAAGTTCAGGAACAAGTCACATTATCTCCTAACACTCAAGACAACCTTTCAGGGACTCTAAAACCATTCACAAAAACATGACCCTTATACTGAGGGAAAGACATATGGCATCTTAAAGAACAGTGCCCCTTAGTATACCTCATAATGCCTACAGAGGCTCCAACATGAAGTATGGACCTTTATGTATGCTATATACATCAAGCATTTGACACAAGTACAAAATTAGGTTCTTCACCTTACTTGTCAAAATTACTCCATGTAGTGTAGGGCTTTCATTCATTGATTATTTATGTATTCAGCAACGGGGCATATAGAAGAACTGAGAGTGGCTAACCACCAGTAAACCTAAGCATTTACATTTATATTTACGTTCATGTCTCTAAGTATTTGTGGCTAATTTAGCTCTCAGAATATTTTTCCCTGCACTTAATTTAATGAGGAACATGGCATAATTGATTGCTAAAAGATTCTGAGAACAACAAATAAAATGGACTATAACTTTAAAAGGAAGTCAAGAATGTATCTCAAAACAAAAGATTTTTGACTGGTCTAACTGTATTTTTCTTAACCAAAAAAATGATTATGTATAAGAGAATACATTAAATAGACAAAGAAATCTTCTCCTCTGGAAGATTGAAAGCAGGATCAGGAAAACTTAAAAAGTGAAAAACAATTCTTTGTATGATTTTAGAAATGGAATAATGATTTAACACCCCAAGTACTTCAGTGAGCGCAGTACTATTCTTACATGAAAAAGAGTAAAGTCATAAACAAGGACCATATTAGCATATTATTACTGTTAAACTCAGCAATGAGTAGATACCAGGACTATAATTCTTCAATAGAAGGACAGGCTTTATTCTAAAATTCAACTCAAAATATTTTTCTGACAATTATAGATTTTGGGACAGTTTGATGTTATTAAACACACAGGTAACCAGATCATTTAGCAATAGCTCATTTTCTTTTAAATCTGCTCATTCATTAACTATGTATAAACTCACAGCAACAGTAACTGGAAAGTGTGCTTGTTAGGAAAGATTTACCACAATAGAAATATTTCATTCCTATCTTTTGTCTTTATAGCATCTATATTGGATGTATTAAAGATGAACAGCTGTATCAAATAGAATGCTATGAGATTTCAATACTTAAAGAAGTGGGTTTTCTTTCTTTTAGGGCTAAAATATTTAATGCTATTTTCTTCATCCTACTCTTTCCATACATGTAATTCTGACTTCTCTGTGCCTGCATTTGCAAACATTCATTATTCAAGAATAAAAAATGCAGATAACAGAATTTCAGACAAAATGAATCTGTTTCTTTCATGACCCAAGTACAGTTTCCATTCCCTTAATGTCAGATTTACACTGAAGCAGCTCGTTCGATTCAAACTACTTATTCTATATTTGAATTAACATGAATGGAATTGAGTCCTAATTAACAAAAACCCCAACTCTCCCACAGCCACTTACAATGTCACTTAGACCTCTCAGGTCTACTGACATATTTTCTGAGGTTTTTTTTTTCCCCCCTAACGACTTACTGAAATTGTATTCCTTCATCTACAACAGAAGGTGATTGAAACACAAATACTATTTTAAGATATTCAACAGATGCAGCATATGTCAGTAAGATATTTAACCAAATGAGCAATACTGTTCACAATAATGATACTATTCATAGTTCAAAGTTAATTCATATACAAGACCAGAAAATGCCTGGCCATAACTGTTCTGCTTTATTAAACAAAGCAAAGTCACTTCTGTACCCCATAAAATGGAATACTAATTCCTAACTGTAAGGATTACACCTTTTGTGGTGAATAAATAATAATAATCGCACATCTTATTCCATTGGATTTTAGCTAATGATGCAAAAGTTTTACAAGGAAAAGCCACAAAGACCTTCCATGTGATTTTTAACCTGGGAGTGCATTTTTTAACAACAAACAAACAAAATACAGTGATTAACACCTGCCTTTCTGATGGGTTTCTCTGACTATAACATCATAGCAGGATCATAGAGTTGGGGTTGTTCAGCCTGGAGAAGAGAAGGCTCTGGGAAGACCTTATTGCAGCCTGCGATTACTTAAAGGGGGCTTATAAGAATCACAGAATCACTAAGGTTGGAAAGGACCTTCAAGTCATCAAGTCCAACCATTAACCCAACACCACAATGTCCCCTAAACCATATCCCAAAGTGCCATGTCTACA
>NW_010511645.1:0-11688 GCF_000687285.1 Phaethon lepturus
TGAAGAAAACCAACTCTGTCCTGGTTGAAACTAGGACAACACCACACAGCCATTTGCTTCCTCCCCCCTCCCTGGCAGGATGTGAGGGAGAATCAGAAAAAAAAAGTCATATTCATGGGCTGAGATAAAGACAGTTTAATAGGACAGAAAAGAAGGGCAAAAAATAGTAGTGATAAAAGCATGTACAAAACAGGTGATGCACAATGCAATTGCTCACCACCTGCTGACCCATGCCCAGCCAGCTCCCAGGCAGCTCCCCTCCCTGGCCAACTCCCCCAGTTTATATACTGGGCATGACGTTATATGGTATGGAATATCTCTTTGGCCAGTTTGGGTCAACTGTCCTGGCTGTGTCCCCTCCCAGATTCCCATGCACCCTCTGCCTTCTTGCTGGCAGGCCAGCATGAGAAGCTGAACAGTCCTTGACTGCTTAGCAAGAACTAAAAACATCAGTATGTTATCAACATTCTTTTCATCCCAAATCCAAAACACAGCACTATACCAGCTACTAGGAAGAAAATTAATTCTATCCCAGCCAAAACCAGGACATGCTCCAAAGGTGTACTACTGGAAAGATTAAGATTACAGGTCAAAGCTATAAGACTTGCTCATATACTTCTCATGCTAGAAGAATTTATATGAACTTCAGTGACGCACTGGTGAACACTTCCTACTTGCCGCAGTAATACATGAATGCGTTTTCCAGAGTTTAGAGTGGAATTGTAATTTTTCATGTTGCTTAAATGTTTAAATGGTGTCTAGGTAGGTAAATTTCATGCGCTGATATTTATGATTAATTTTCAGTGACCATGGTTGAAGACTTCACTACATCAGATTGATTAACTGTCTGAAGCCCCTTGGTTTGTATTTTAATTAAATTGCATTGGTAAAATGGAGGTATATGGAAATGCACAGTAAATATTTGCTGATGCCTATTGAACTGAGATATCATATTTGAAGAAAAAAAGGTCAGTTAACCTTCTTTGTATTCTAGAGGAGGAAAAAATGATCCATGCAATATTACTACAGCAGTAATTCGTTAATATTCATCCATCAAAAATTAAGTTCTCTTATTCTGTACGAAAGTGATAAAATTTCCTTAATAAAAGGAGAAAATTTGACTTTGTGCCCCAGCCCAGGAATCATGATGGCTGGGAGGCTTTGCTTTGGAATTAAATGTTGAGCACTGCCAGATGCCAGACATTGAGAAGAGGCTGAGTTTTGTTGGCAAACGGGATCTGCAAGTTAATTGGTGTTTTCTGCAGGCTTCTGGCTGTGAAATGAAATTGGAAGCCCTTTAGCTGCATGGTTAATACAGGACCTGAATACAAATGTTACATGTCACCATCAGGGCCCATTGTGAAACAATAGTATTCCCACTGGAACACTGGGCCATTACAGGTCATTTAAATATGGGGATTGCATTTAAACTAAAAACCCCATTTGCCTTTTACTGCAATTTAAATGTCTTCTTAGCAAAAGCTAAGTGACAAATTAAATGAAAAAAGTGCCCACATTTTTAAAGCTGTAATGCAGAACAACCTTTTATTGCTTCTCATGTGCCACGAATGAATCATTATACTTGTCAACCCTAAACCAAGCCATAATTGGAGCAACTGCTGTTATCAAAGCGGGGCTGCTCTTCTGACAGCTTAATAAAGCTGAAACTGTTAAACTAAATCCCAGATGCTTAACCTGATGAAAGCAGTCAAGTAGAAGAATCTAAGACAAGTATCTACTACTTGGTGGAGTGAGGGACCCCAACAGCTTGTCGGCATGTAGATTACAGGATAAGATATTTTTTTGTGAACTACCGTTTTCAGTATCTTTATATCTTCTTGTTTGCCTTCATGGTGAAGAAACAATATAATTTGTATGTTTCAAAACAAACATTTCTAGTAGATTTCCTCCATTTTTATATTTAAGAACAGTTTAAGGGGGAAGAGAGCTGTTTTGTGAGTCAAGGATAAGTTTATTATGGAACAAAGATATGATGGCTCTGTCATGATATGGTGGGTTGACCTTGGCTGGATGCTTGGCTGAATGCAGGCGATGTTCAGCCACTTCCCGGGAAGTAGGTCTTCAGTACACGTAGTGGTTGCTCCACAAGACAAATGCCTTAATAACGAATATCCCCTCTGCTCCTCCTTTTAGCTTTGATTGCTGAGCAGACGTCATATGGTATGGAATATCCCTTTGGCCAGTTTGGGTCAGCTGTCCTGGCTGTGTCCCCTCCCAAGATCTTGCCCACCCCCAGCCTACTGGCCTTGGGGGGGGATGTTGGTGAGACAGTCTTGATGCTGTGTGAGCACTGCTCAGTAGTAGCCAAAACACTGGTGTGTTCTCAACACCTTTCTAGCAACCGCTATGAGGGCTGCTATGGGGAAAATTAACTCCTTCCCAGCCAGACCCAATACACATGGAGAAGAGGGTATATCCAAAGAGCTCTTGAAAGGCAGGGCAGTGGATAAAATTGGCAAACTTGTTCTGGGTTTTTCTCATGCTGATCCTGATCTCTGTTGGTTCTCGTATTTCATGAAGTTGAGGAGAACTTAAAAGATATTCTGTACTCTCCACATTTTAATGTATAAGCTTCTCCTGTCTGTCTCAACCAGTTGTTGGTATCTAAAGTTTTTAAGTGTAGGAACCTCTCACGATATTCCCATGAGTCTTATTCATGGGATAATGCTTTTCTGAGTGATGTCCGTAGAATCCTTTCTGTTATGCATACTAAATGGCTTGTTCTCAAAAGCTTTTCCTGAGCGGAATAATATGTCTTTGCCTTAGTTCTAATAGTCTTAGTCTTAGTAGTTTTTCACTATCACTTTGCCCTACTGTGGGCTGCTTTTTAACTGTTGGAACAGCCTGATGATCTACTTTGAGTTCACACTTGATGATATTTTGGACATTTTCTGGATTAGTGATATATTTTTGTGTTAAAATTTAAAACTAAAATATAATTTTACAAGGTCATGTCATGCAGAGAAATAGTACAATACATTTCCTGAAGGATCATGCCTAAATTTTTATTAGTAACACTTTGCTCCTCATCTAAAACTTAATTCTCAATGTTGAGTTTCAGCAAGGAATCATTATAGATCAATTAAGAGAGATTTAATTACCATTTTGCCATAAGCGAACTAATGACTGAATGTTAAATAATGCTTTTTTGATTCGGAAACCACTCTGAATTCATGTCTAGAAAATACCAGGTTAGATTCTTTTAACCTTAACTAAATGAGCTATTCTCCATCTATATTTCTATCTATCTCAAGAATTCCTTCCCTTTGCAATTAGAAAGACAGACTTGTGTGAATGGGGCATGCCAGTTGTTCTAAACAGATTACCTCTGCTTAGTACTTAAGGGAGGGGAAAAAGGACAAAACCAGCTAGGATTGTTGCCAGTATGCCCCTAGAGAAATTCCTTCCTGATGCCAGATTTGGTGACTACTTCAGGGCTGCCATGAAAAAGAATCACTTAAGTTAAGCATTCATTACAGTTTTTGTGTTCTAATACTATTTTTCTGGAGCTGCATACTTCATGCAATCCCTTTTTAGGATCCACTATGCAGTAGAAACAGTCACTTTTCCCTATATTTTATGGTATTTCAAAAATGGTACAGCAAGGCTCTAATTTTGAAATTTGAGTGCCAAGCTTATATCCGTATTTACATGATTTCTTTGGATATCCAAAGTTCTAATTGAATCATGTTCTGCCTTACAGCTAAGGAGAGTACAAATGCTCTGCACCTTTAAATTTCTTAGTTTAGATTAATCAATTGCACATATTACATTTCTGGCCTTGAATTGAAAGCTGTAGGAATGCCCATGTTTCAAAGGAGGTGGGCTGCACCATGCTTTGCACCATTTCCCTTGGTCTTTCATTGTGGGACTTCTGGGTGGAGTGATATCTTACACATACTTGTGTCTACAGCTGTGTTATATCCAGTAGACTCTTTGCTTAATTGATAATCCTTTTCTTACTGTTGGTTTTCTTAGTCTTAGCTGCCATGGTGTGGTTGCCATACAGTTACAAAACAATGTGCCTTCAGCTCATGCACTTAAGGTTACATCTCTTTCACAGAATAAGCTGTTAATATATGTCAGTGTATTTGAATGATTTATGCTATTGGAGGCACTAACAGTACTTCTGAGTTAGCATCACAAGACAGTTTTGTTGCTCTAAGGCCTGAGTTATGGATGACAACTTAAAGAAATTGCTGTCATGGCCCTGGAGTGTCTCAATTGTTGCTGTCAAGTTCATTTCCCTGGTGAATGAAGCCAGGCTGTCGTTGTGCAAAGATGGGTTCTATCCATCTTTTTTGAGCATGATTTCCTTCCTCCTTCATTACGAACAGTAGAAGATTATTGGCATGTGCCATAATGGTATTTTAAATTGAGGGTATATGAGGCTGGAGTATGACAGTAAGTGGGAGCTATTTTCAAAGAGGGTATTCTTTCCTGTGGTTAAACTGCATTTATCAGATTTGAGGAATAATGGTGAAAGTAACTTTAGTCTATAAGCATAGCTTGAGGGGTTTATTTTTAATGCCATACAGAAAGTTTGGGTTTCCATTTAGTTCAGTTGGATGGAAAGTACTTTTACAATAGGAGCCAAATTTCTTCAAGTACCCACATTAAAACAGTTTTGAAGTTCTTATTCCTAAACTGTTGAACTGTTTTACTTGTAAATGTTCTAAAATGTTCTAAAAAATTGTTCGGTATTGGAGCTGGTACAAAACTCATTGTGGCCCTAACTGTAGAGTCGTGACTTCCAAGATTAAAGTCAGAGTTTTACTGTGAGCCCAAACTGGTACTTAGAATTATTTTTTTCCTTCCTCTATTTTTAATATTTCAATAACATTAAGCTGCCATTTAATTTTCTGGTACCACTTCTAGTAAATACCAGAGCTAAAGAGAAATAATAGATCTATGGAGAGGAATTACTGTATCTTCACTAATTTCTGCAGTCCAGCAATCTGGCCTTGTGTTATTTTCCAGTTTTCTGTCTTGAATGGATACTGAAAAAATAACTGAAAAATTGGAAAAGTAATCTAAGGTGAGAGATGCAAGAATCTCAGTCTGCTCACACCTGTCATTCAAGACAAAGGAGGATGATCTCTTTCATGATTTAAGAGACCTACATAGACTAAAAACTTGATAGTGAAGACACTTCTACCATTCAAACAAAAGGTAGCTAAAGATTGTAATTGGAGCTGGACAAATGTAACTAGAAAACTTGAAATAAGCTTAGAATTTTGAGTCATGACAGTAGATCAACTAACCAGGAGCTGTGCTAGATTCTCATATTGGAAATCTTAAGAGAAAGGGAAACTTAAGGAATTAGACACTTTTTTTGTCCCTGGGTTACACCTCCGCTCCCTCTAATGCACATTCAGAGTTTAGTGTGCAGAAGGGCAATGATTCCCTCTTGCCATCAGTGCTGCAGGTAATCTATTGCATTAATCAGCCAGCTAGTGTAAAATGCATGGGGAGTAATTATACTACCATACATAATACAATCAGCATGAAGCACTTGTCAAGACCAATACATCAAAGTTTAGTTCAGTAATAGAATTAATTAGAGAAAAATGAAACATTCTGTTCTCAAAGAAACACAGCACCCATAGGAAGCCTTTTTTTTCTGAAGGCTGCATAGAGAAACCAGAGTGCATTAAGGAATTCTTTTTATGAATAAAATTGCAACTTCGATCCAACTGAATGCTGAGAGTACTTTTCCTTGGGGTTCTTATTGAGGAGAGAACAGCACTGAAGTGCTTTGCCTATCTTCACTATTCCATAAAATCAACTGTTTAATTGGAGCATTCTCCAGTGGGACTTCTGATTATGCTTTGTTCTAATGGAGATCTCTCCATTCCTGGAGGAGTGAGGTGGCTTTGCCAGTCATTCTGAAGGCACTTGTCCTTCTTGTTGAGAAGCAATAAATATCATACACTACCTTCTTTCCAAGTGATCGTCCCAGTGAAAGTGTGTGTTTAAAAACCAGATGTAAACCACTTTAAAATCCTTTGCTGACACTTCTATTTTAAAAGGGTCATAGGTTCCATCTCCTATTGTTGTTATTATTCTGGCACTTCCAATGCTGGAAAATGATGCTTTTGTAATAGAATTGATTAGGCTCAAATGGGGCACAGTGGCAAGTGTGCAGCAAGTGCTGAAGCTGATTTGTCTGTTGCACAAAGGGAATGATCTTGATTACCTGGCTCTGCTTTCTTTGAAACAATCAAATGTTACTAACCCGATAGCTTTTGGGTTTTTAGTTTAAGAAAGAGAAGTGCATTAATGGGAAGAGCAAAGACATGTCAAACGTGCATCAGTTTCTTGCATGTTTTAATTTTGCAAATTAATGAATTGATCTTAAGTATATTAAATGTAAAATTCCAAGACAAAGGCCAAGTTTCAGCCACTGATTACACAGGTATTGTAAATGAGGAAATGCTGTCCCAAACCAGGGCTGCTACACAGCAGCCCTGACAAGATAGCATAATATTTCTAGGAAAAGTAGATTTCTTGGGAAGACTGTAATCAAACAGTCAAACAAAATTTTATGCTGGATCTTCAGTCATGCTCGGTGTCCTAGTCTCCACTAAAACTATTTTTTTTTTTTTTAGCCTGTCATGAAGATTGCATAGTTTAAGCATATTCTTTAAATCTCTCGTAGTATATAAGGCACATTATTAATGAGCAAATTAACTGTTGCTAAACAGTACTTCCAGATGTCTTCATGCTTCTGTCAAAGTTCACGCTGATGAAGAGACAGATGATTTAAAGAAAAATCTTTCCATTTGAAAATTTTTACTAGAGACCCTGATGTATTTATGCCTGCTCTGCTATATAGTGTCAGGGAGCAGGTTCTGAAGTGATGGTATATTTGAAACATCACTGCAAATTAGTTTTCCCTTCAAGCTCCGTAAACAGAAAATGTAAAACAAATTTTCTAGTGTAACCAAATTACTGAAGTAGTGGCAATAACAATATCTTATTCCTATTAGACTGCACAAAACCAGTGTTTACTGGATCTCTGAGGTCCAGATGTGTTTGGGAATAAGTTATATGATCAGCAGTACTTCTGCTGGGTTTTGAGTGTGGAAGTATATGTTTACAAAATACATGTCTTACTAATAGACTTGTTTGGTTCCTGTAATGTGAAGCTGGAAGATACATGGTTCTTGTTTGTAGAAAACAACATTTTCTTCTGATACAAAAACTAGAAGAAAAACTTGGGTAATTTCCTGCTGTAACGTTATGTGAATTCTTGTTTGCTTTTGACTGATGTTCCTGTCTGATGGGCCATACATTTGAACTATGGATTTTCTAATACAAAAGAGCCACTTAATGCCTTTTAATTGAGAAGGTTGGCTTAATACAGTCTTTCAATTGCTTCAAATGGGCCACACCAGCTCCAAGATTCTGCATCAGGAATTCAGTCTGCCTGGTGTTAGGCATAGCTGGGAAACAAGCAGTGTAGCCTTCAAGGGGTGAAAAAGTGTTACAGTATAGAAGTTTGCAATTAGTCATCGGCTGCTGCATTTTTAATAGAAAACCTAATTTAGCAAATTTTTTTTTATATCAGGTGCTCTGTGGATGTGTATAGTCTTAAATCCCCACTGCAAGTTGGAGCAGAAGGCCAGTTGGCTAAAACAGCTGAAAAAATGGAACAGTGTGGATGTTTGTCCCTGGGAAGATGGAAACCATGAAAATGAGCTGCCCAATTTAACCAATGCTTTGCCTCAGGGTGCAAATGCTAACCAAGGTGAGCCTAAATATGTCAGCCTAAAACTGACTGCAACATATAATATAGCCTCTGTCTTATATACTCTAGCCTTGCAGAATTCAGCACTCTCTCCTGGGACAAGTAACTTTCTTGTTGAGGACTGACCAGCCAAATTTATTTTCACTAATACTGTCCTTGCAGAAAGGATAAATAGAGGGGTTGTCTTTGTGCTGGGGCTGCAACGTCTTCAAAGCAAGTATTTCTGTTTAGTTAGGTCTTCTAACTTTTCACTTGGTCCTTCTAAATACTTGTTGCATGAAAATTAGATGTCCCTGAAGTATGTCATGTAAAAGTTTCTTTGCTTGACTATAATCTTATATACCTTCTGGTGTTGGGATTTTTATTTTGTTTGCAGTTACAAAGCCTTTGATACTTAAAGGGAGATCTATTGTAACTGCATTAAATGGAGTGTGTGAGAAACTAAAGCAGCTATCTGTGGGATGTGCTCTGTGTTGTGCAGTCTGCATTGACAGGTGAGGGTGGGTGCGGAGGCAACACTGCCTTGGAGGAGGTGTCTCTTCTTACTCGATATCATGCTTTCTAATCTAAAATGTGATTATCAAATCTGACAGAAGCCTTCTCCAGTCATCTTCAAGCAGATTGCTACTTTGTTAATAACTGAGGAAGATGCAGGATACTTACCTGGGGAAAAAAAACTCATAATCCTCAAAACCCCCAGTATTTTGATACATATTTCATATAATCATGATAAAGTTAAAATTAAATGCTTGTGGGAGCTGGTGGATTTGGGCTTAGGTGGGTTTTTCCTATTTTCTTTTTCTTGGAAGATTACCTCTGAAGGAAATAGACTTGGTTCATTTTTAAATCTTGCAGCTAGCTGGGGACAGAAGTTCATTCAACATATAACTTCCTACAGAGGTGTTCTGCTTTCTGGATCTCATGATGTTCAGCCCAACCTTGGCAGGCTAGTGGCAACTCTGATATGGCATTTCAACATTCATAGACACAGTACCATGTTGACAGCACTTTTGCCACAGGAAGAAATCCAGTAAAGATTATGTCAGTCCCATGGCCTCAGTACCTCACTATCTTTGCAGTATTTGTATATGTTTATGACCAAAAATTTCTACAAGTGCTTAAAGTTAATGTCACTTCTCAAAGAGAACAACTAAAATTCTTGTTGATTCTTGATGTTTATCTGTCCCTCATCCTAGTAGCTCTGGGTCTGAGAAGGAGAGAAGCTGGGGATGCTTGAGTAGCTGTGTGCCATATACTTTCTAGTTTGTTTTTAGGGGAGTTCTGTACGTGCTGTTTAATGTACTTCATCTCTAACTGTTCCCTTTGCAAAGTCCTATTTAGCATTAACCGTGCTGGTTTCTAGATCTCTCTGAATGCAAAGTGAATGGCACACAGTTCGTCTAAGCTGTTGGGTAATGGGATGTGAAATGTCATCTGCGGTCTGCTCCTTGTGGAGGGGGGCAAAGCACGCTGCCCTCAGTTGGGGGTTGGTGAATAGGCAGAAGACAAGAATACTGTGAATGACCAATTCACATATGAATGAGTAAAAGCTGATGCAGCTTTCTGAACTTGTGAAAATGACAGATTCATCGAACAGGCCACATCGGACAGTGTTCACTCGAGCCATAGAGGCATGTGATCTGCACTGGCAGGACAGCCACTTACAGCACATTATCCGCAGTGACTTATACACCAACTACTGTTACCATTGCGACACTGGAAACTCGCTCTTTGACTCTCATGGGTGGCCCCTCTGGCATGGTAAGTGGCTAAACCGGAAAGACGTTTCCATGACTTGCTGCTTTGTTGAGTTTCTATGGCATTATTTTGGGGGGACGGTGGGGAGATGAATGAAAAGCCTAGCAAAGAGAACAGAGGCTCCCTTGAGATGCTGACTCAGAAGTAAGTCTTTAAGTCTCTCTTGCATAGTTTTAAAAATAAAACAAAGAAAACAAACAAAAAAGCCCTTTTGAGTAACCTAGCAAAACAGGCTATTGTAGACATGGAAGCATTGCTATTCCTCAATTATTTTCTCCATTTTAGAACATGTTCCGACAGCCTGTGCAAGGGTGGACGCATTACGATCTCATGGATACCCACAAGAAGCACTGAGGCTAGCAATAGCTATTGTTAATACACTAAGGCGGCAGCAGCAGGAACAGCTGGAAATGTTCCAGGCTCAGAAGAAAGGTAAATGTGGGGAAGAGAGAAGGGCAAAGGACATGACAAGGTGACAATAACACCAGAATGGAACTTTGCATGAGAAAACTGCTTTTGAAACTAAAGCAAAAGAGGTGACTTTAACTCTTCAGTCCAAATGATCATAGCAGTAATGTCACATTCTGGATGTTGGAGGTTTTTTTAAGCTGGGTTGTGAGCTCTGCAGGGCAAGGGCTCTGTTCTGCCTTCTGCAATACACCTGACATAATGGGGCCTTTATCCCAATCAGGGTTTTTGGTTACACAGTGTAAATACTCATCTTGTGTAATTTATAGGCTTTTAAACAGAGCTTTGCATTTGGCACGTCACATATTTAAAATAATTTTTCCCTCTGATGTATAATTTAGCACAGCTATATATTTCTGAGGTGGAAGCCTAAAGTTGACATTGAGGGTAACAACAAAGTCTGCACTAAAGAAATTCATTAAATTTGGCAGTTTGTTCTAAAAGTCTCTTATGATTCTTAAAACTTTAGTGGATTCACATAGCTGGAAATGAGATTTTTGAAACACTGGATTTATAAAATGTTCTGTGGTGTTCCTCTGAGCATTACCCCTATTTTTTGAAGGAACATTCTACCAAAAATAATCCTGCACTGAACTTTGTCATAAGTTTGAAGAGGTATGGAAGAAGAAAGGGATGGCTTTGTGGTTAAAGAATGCACGTGGAAAAACTGGAATTGCGTTCTCAGCTACTACAAGAACACCTTTCATTCAAATTTCATTTTAGATCTTTGCTGCTACTCTTAACTATGTGTATCTCCATGCATTGTAGGCAACAATACCGGTGTGAAGTCACATGTGTAAATTTTTCAAGTGTATGTGTAAGTGTTTTCCCAGAAATGATCGTTTAGAAATTGAAGTAAAGACAAGGTAGACACCTGAGTGAAAAAAAAAAATTAGCTGGCAGTTCCTATGTGCCTCCATTTTCATTTCACAGTACCCAAGGAAGAAGTTTTGAGCACTATTGTGGATCCTAGATTTGAATAAAACTTAATTATTACTTAGGAGAATTTTTCTGAGTCTTTTTATCATGTAATATATCTTTCCTTAACATGTGCTCCCTTAAAAGCTTTGCACCTTTTCCAGCTTCTCAGACTGGGGAGGTAAGAAGGGAGGGGGCTATGTCAGTGTGTATATGTGTGTACATACCACTGACAGGTGTGAAGGGTCTGCTGCAAGTGTGCTGGTCGTAGTACTGTTCCTTTTCACTCCCAGTTGCTAATGCAGTATCTAGACATTCATCACTTCTGCTAAGTTCCTTTCCCTGTGAGCAGTTTCTATACCTGTCAACTAATATTATGCTAAAAATGGAGTGTATGAAATGTGATTCATCCTACCCCAAAACAAAGAAGTTTGTCATTTCTATTTTGTTACTCACTGCTTTTGGGGTTTTTTTCCTCTTATGTTTGGAATTTAAAAAATATTATTTTAATACTGCAAAATATGCTGGTCTTCTCTATAAGCAGATTAATTCTGCAGCTGCAGTTTCAGTTCAGCAACCACCATGTGCTTCTACTTTGCTTTCATTCATGTGACTGATCTGATGTCCGTGGAACCACTTGTGCGATTTAAAGTTAAATGTCTATATGAATATTCTATAAGACTGAAGCCTGTGTTTGGCATAACATGAGTGAAGCTCATAAGTAGACACATGTCGTGGCTTAACCTGGCAGGTAGCTAAAACAACCACAC
>NW_010511646.1:0-7046 GCF_000687285.1 Phaethon lepturus
GCTCTTGCTGCCGCGGCCTCCCCAGCGCGGGGTCCTGCGTGAGGCCTTGCCGAGCGGGAGGCTGCAAAGCCGATCGCTGGGGTCTGCCCCGGGTCTCCCCAGCACCAGCGCTCCCCCAGGAAGGCAAGGCTGGGCTGGGTGCCCCTACAGCCGCCCGTGGCTTTCACAGGGCCACCCCACGCACGCCGGTTTATCACCATCTCTGCGTGTGCAGAAGGCCAAGCACCAGCTCCTGTCACACAGCCTGACATAAAAAGCAACTCTGGGACAGCAATATACCGTATTTCACCACTTTTGAAATTCATGGAAGTGGAAAGAGGTGTCGGAGCCTGGCTGTGGGGTGGGGATGGGGGAGCGCCGCGGCCTGGCCGGCGTCCCCTCCGTTGGCAAGTACACCTGCGCCCACCTTGGGGCCAGCCGAAAACCCGCTGGCATGAACGGCTGGCACAAAGAAATAAATAACAAACTACAGGTGCCTCTTAGCCAGTCCCTGATGCCAAACGCGACCTCAAACTGAGCTGACAAAACTTTCAGACCTATTTAGAGCTCTACTACCTGCCGGCAACGCAAGCAAGGCAAAGGGGTAGGGAGCGAGTGGTCCGGCGTCGTGGTCCGCAATGGCGAAGCTCCCTCCCAGGGACTGGAGGAGAGAAGCAAATCCTAAACAAGTGGCAAGCCCAAGGAAAGCCGATACAGTTCTGGTGCCCCACAACAGTAGCATAAACCCTTTCCACTCCCTTCCCAACCCAAAACGAAAGCTTGTGGTGTCTGCCAGAACGTACAAATCTTCTGGAGGAAGATAAGAGAAAGGAACAGACATCTGTAACAAGTCTCCGCACCGTCAAGTAAAAATCCATTATCAGTCCAGATAATCTACTGGCAACGGCAACACATACCCATAAATCAGCCAAAGCAAAACATTGCTTTCATATCCATTTGAGATGTTCAGGGAAATAAGGATCTCATCTCTTCAGCTGACACAAAAATTATCTCTTACATCAGAAAAGGCGGATTTTGAATGTCAGCAAAAGCAACAAGAACATCCTTTATGTTCAGCTTGTCCACTGCCTTTTGTCCTTGAGAGCAGCCAGTGAAGAAAACCTTACAGCAACTAACAGCAGCTTCTGCGGCAGTCAGAGGTGGGCATACAGCAGATCTCTCACCAGAAAAGTCCTCTGAACACCTGCTCCACATCCCCAACACCATACTGAAGGAGATAGGAGCACCCTGGCACCAACAGCAGACCACTGGCTCCAAACACCAACAGTGACCAGAAATACAACATGCCACAAAAGAGCAAAACTGGGTGTCAAATGCTTCACCTCCGTCTCCAAACCGGCAGGAAAAATCAGTGGTGAAAAGGCGCAGATGAGCCTGGGAAACGTAGTCAGACACATACAGAAGAACAGAAAGCAACCACCAACGCAGATCGTGGCACAGATTGTAATCCTACCACCGTCTCATCTCTAAATTTAGAGACTTACTGAAGATGGGAAGCAGGACACAAACATGTACAACATGCCGAGTATCACTGAAACATAAAATTTGTGTTTTTCCATCTGCCATCTCTCAACAGGGTAAAGAAATTCCCCCTACAACATATGAATGGTCTTCCGTTTCATAGTTTTTTAATGTAAAGCAAATAAAAACTCTTGAACTTTGAATTTATCAAAACCATCTTGAATAGTCTTTCAAAAGCCACCCTTTCTGATAGTTGCACCAGCTGCACCTCATCATGCCAAATAATTCTTTCGCTGATATCCAGTGAGCCTCACGAAGTAACCAGAGCAACTGCAGTTCAAATCCATAGGATGATTACATGTGGTTGATAACACAGGGAAATGTGATTTCCAGCTGAAACGACACTGTGAACAAATTGCAGATAACCAATTTAAGCAAAGCCAACATTTTTTCGGAATTAAGCCCCATCATATAATAACCACAGAATAAAATAATTTCCTGGCTTCTAACACATGACCTCATTCTCCGACAACACTGGATTTGTGTGAGTACAATACCTGAAATATGTGATTGTAAAGTTGCTATCAGAAGGATGATGTCACAGCTTCAACCAATGCTCAGTGTGAACCACATCACTAAAGAGGAGTGGATTCTGCTGGGTTGATATGCAGTCAGGAAGAAAAAGCGTTGACCTCAAATTCTGAAGACACCACTCCAAGATTTTCATTTTTGAGCTTCTGTGCTCTCAGGATACATCTCCATTAGCAATTTAATGCACTCCCAGGACAGGACGGAATTGCAATGCTTTTGAAGGTCTCTCATCCCCAGAGTCATCAACAGTTTGAATTTTAAGTTCACCAGGAAATTTTGAACATACTAAAAAAATGGATCCTGTAGAATAAATGGAATATACTGAGGTGCCACAGCAAAAGTACTAAAGCAGATTAAGTGTTGAAACAGCACTACAAACCATAAACAAACCCAAAATCTTAATGTACAGAGCTCTCAGAGAAATATCCAATAATTTCTTAGGGCAAGTGAAAGGGGAAGAAAGCAACACAATCTTTTAAAAGGTACACCGATTCTCAGATAACAAGCAAAACTATGATGACTGAAGGAATCAGGACTATAAAAAAATGTAGAGGGTGGAAGATGGTCATCCAGCGGGTCTCAACTCTTCCAATAGCCCAACACCACCAGAGTCCCTGGGTAAGGAATACCACAGAAACGAGACCTGTGAGTACAAACATTTTGACAAGAGGTTTATCTAGAAAAGAAATGTCATGTCTGTTCTGGAATTGATTTCTCTCTTGAATATAAGAATACAGAACAAAACCTGGTGGCAAAAGGGAACAATGCTATCAAACCACCCAACCATGGGAAAGGCATAACACAAACACCCCTGTCATTCTTCTTCCCCACAGAACGAGAGGACAGAGTCACTCAGAGCATGCCAAAATTGGGATGGAAACAAGTTCTTACCCTGAGAGTGTGACGGGCTTCTGAGCAACTCCGAATCCAGAAAGACCATAAGACAGAATGACAGTATCCAACCAAGCTTTAAATGAATCAAAATATGACCAAAACAGAAACACTTCCTCCTGTTCGGTTCAAAGGGCAAAGAACAAAATAATTGGCTGTTAGTGATACAAAACACAGTCACGCCAATAAAAACTCTTACCAACAGAAACACTTTAAACAGAGTTGCCTTCATGGTTGCTATCGTTTCATCTGAAGTATTTTTAACACACAATGATTACTTGTACTTCAATGAAACAGAAAAGAGGAGGAGTGTTAGGATGTAATACTGCTCATTTTCCATCACGTCTGAGTGAAGGTTCATCTTCTAATGAAGAATGAGCACCTTGTCCCAAAAAAACAGTTCATTGCACAGACTTCCTACGGCACTGTATCATGGTGAAGATTTGGAGTAATAATGCATAAAATTGGAATGTAAATGCAATATTTCAGAGGTGGAGGAGAAAAACTGAAGAACAGAGGAAAAAGGAAAACTATTCTCTCTGTGGAGGAAAAAAGAAAAACTTTCAAAAAATTTTAGTAGAGTGCACGTTTTAAACCATACAAGTGCAGTAATGTCTAACAACTAGCACCACTGCAAATGGCAAGGTAGTGAATTAATCCTCAGTTCAGAAAAATCCTTAAACCATAATCTCAACAGGTCCATTCACATGCTTTTGGGATCAAGTTCCCTACTTTTCAGGCTTTGCTTCGCAACATGAGCAAGTTGCTTACGCAGTCTGTGCAGTGATTAAAACCTTATGAAAAAGTGCATCACTTCTGTGTTTGAAGATTAAAACCTTAGAAGCGCTGAGGTGGTCTGTAGGCTTTTAAGGCACCTGATGTATGGAGATCCAATTTTGGTTGAAACTGCAATACAAATAATAGCTGCTTATAGATATTCACATATCAAGGTCAGTAGACCATTAGACCAGTGCTGCTATCACATCCACAAAAGTAAATACACACCTTTGATCACTGAGTTATATCTCCTGTAATCAAAAACATGATTTTATCTTCAGCCAGGTGGCCAGTCCAGCCAGGGTGTGTTCTGTATCTTGTAGGGCACCAGTCATTAAACCCAGCGATGGACTAACAGTTCCAACAGTAAAGAACTTGCCCTGTCTGCTGAACATCTCAGGTTCTAGTAAAACAAGTGGATCCATCCTGGCTGCAGGCCAGCTGAGAAGTAGAAAGATTTATGAAAACTCTCAAGAAAACGTTTCAAACAGCTCTAGTAGAAAGGAAATCCATGCAACATCTGAATCGCAGAATTATTACCCTGCCACTCCATACAGTATTACCAGGGTCCCTCCAGCAACTACATTATTTAATAGACCATTTAATAGATTATTACGAATCCAGTTGTCTTCATTACAGCAAACGGGCAAATGCACCGATAATGGAGCTATTTTGCCAGTGGAACAACTGCTTGGAACAAAAGGTGAAACAACACACTGATAAACAGAGAAGTCTTGCAACAGGCAGAAGCAAAAATGCGTTACACAGGCTGAAAAACAGAAAATTGCAGATACTAAACAGCTTTATTCTTATGCTATCTTAGCAATTGAAAATCAATCCATCAATCAATAAATATGAGTGGGAGGGGGGAGGCATGTGGTGTTAATTACCTGATATATATCACATTTTAAAGTGCTTGCGCAGATGTTGAACATTTTTTGGGATGAGTCAAGACACTGACTGTTTCTTCAGGACAACCCCAACATCTGCAAACAATCAAGATGGAGACAGGGTCCAGCATTTCACATCGTTCTTACAGAACATGGTGATTTAATATTTGTAGGGTCATGATTCAATTCCAAAACAGACCAAGTGTGGATGAGCCACACGGTGTCTGATCCAAGGAGGGACTGAACACATGAAAGAGAAGAGAGGAAAGCATGGTCAGGAACATGCAGGAGTGCTCAGCACGTTACAGCACCAGTTTCTAAATCAGCCCTACCCACAACCCTGCTGAAGCATCGCTGGCCGCGCTGGATTCAGTGGCTGGAGATTACCCTGAAAACTCGTGAGTGCAGCGCTGAACCAAAATGCCTCGATGAGGCAGGCAGCCGGGGCAGTCTGAAAACTGGTTTTCCATGATGCAAAAGCTTCAGCATTAAAGAGTCTTTTCAAATACTAGACTCACAGGACTTTACACAGTGAGAATTTTCAAGAGTTTCTAGCTGAGAAAATACATACTGAAATACAAATTTACAAAGAATAACTTCTTCCTTCACAGTTTCCCACACAGTTCAACTTAAATAATGACTTAGCAAACAACTCCAAGTTAGGAGCAGCCATCCCAGAGTCCGAGTCTAAGCGTGGCAAGACATTCCCTGCCTCCTCCTCGTGATAATACAGGCAAATAGATTTCTCCCCCATTTTGGGGCAACAGCCCTCCATGATGTCTGCCAAAGTTGCAGAGCAGTGGGGAGCAGTGCCAGGGCTCTTGTAAGAGACCCCAGATCGGGTATTCCTTCTCTTCCCGTTCACTCCCTTGGGCGGACAGGTCAGAGCTGTGACAGCCGTTCATCATGGTCTCCATGCTGATGTGGTTGTGCATCCCTTACTCGAAACTCAGATCCTGGACATCTGCAACATTACTTCTTGACACAGATTTTAACTAGTCATTAACCAAACATCACAGTAATTTGCCCAAAATTTTTTCAGTTTTAGTACTTCATAAAGCAAATTTAAGATTACCTTAGTATTTTCTACATTTTAATGAAGCAAAATTCAGAGAACTTCTAAAACTTACTTGTTCCTACAACAAATAATATAACTTCTTTTTCCAGGGCTAAAACTTTCACATGCTTTATGTCTGAACTCTAAAGCCTTTCCAAGTCTAGGAGTGACTGCTGGTTCTAACTAGGATCTGTCCCTCGGGGTTTTACATTGAGGTTCATGATGGGTGCAGACCCACGCCCAGATGTTCCCCGACTGCAGCCAGTGGGGAACCCACAACTGCGGACAAAATAGGCTTTTGTTGTTGTTTTTTAAAATAGGGTTTCAAATGAGTTACAAATGGTTACCTATTGCTAGAATAAAACTAGCCACTAATCTTGCTTTTCCACTCTCCGTGGTGTAAGTTAAATCTCCTCCAGGACTATTTCCTTCAGAAAGGCTACTGGTGGTAGCAACAAGCCATTTATGGCCTCGAACCTGAAATAAATAATTTGGACATTTTGATTCTCTACACACTTCACCTTGAAAGGAAAGTAAAATAAGCATGTGGACTTGCAGTTCTGCCCACGTGCAAACAATTTTAAAGACAATTAACCTTTCAGTTAGAAGACTAAAATACAGCAGTGTGTTAGAGCAATCTCTCGTGTCTGTGCTTAGGACGTATCACATCAGGTAGCTCGCACTTCTGGAGATAACAGAGAAAAAGCAAGTCCATTTTTCCAGAGCTCCTGTGGTGTCTTGAAACAAACAGGAATCCACTATTATTCACATTAAATATGCTAATATAATCTGAACAGAAAATCAGTTCACTAGGAAAAATACATTCATATATGAAAATTTTACCAGAGCCATCATTAACACAGATCAGGATGTCTTATGTAAAGTGTGTGCTCCAGTGGTCTTAAATACGAGAAGAAGTATGTCTTGGTAAATTAGTTCTCTAGAGGCCAAAGTTGAGAATGGAATGAGAGCATATCTTCATTTTCAGCAAACATCAATTCTTTTTCATGGTAATATCATTAAACAACCCTGTCAGTGCAAAATTTCTCTGGGACTGTTCCAGGACAAAAGTACTTTTTCCTCTGGGATTTTTACCATGCCAGGTAATCAATATTTTAGTAATGTTTCACCCATTTAAGTGTGAGCCTTGCCGCAGCAGGACGAACGTAACGTATTCATTTGTGGCAGAGCTCAAGGCATTTCCAGGGTGGGTTATTGTCACCTGGCGGATCACGGCAATGGGGGCACAGGGTTTAGTGTTTACTTTGTCACTGGAGTTAACACAGGGTAGGGTGCCAAAACTGAATATATTAAGCGCGGGATTTTACATTAGATTATGGAAAATTTCAGCTCCATCAACTTTCCTGGGAGAACTGGGC
>NW_010511646.1:7077-19010 GCF_000687285.1 Phaethon lepturus
GTGGCATGACCACATCCGCTGGAAAGATGGGAAACCAGGCTTAGAGCCAGATCTCACCATCAAACCAGGAAGGTATGTTCCCATCTGGATATTAAACAAGGAAGCAGACCCCTGTTTTGAATGAAACCAACATCCAGATTTTACTGCACCAGGCAGATTAACTAAATTTGGCTTCTAATGTTACAGAACATTGAAACAGACAAATAATAATCTAAATTACTAACACAAAATGGTAACCTGTCCTGGAGCTGATGACAAAGCCTTATAATTTCCCAGGAAAAACACATCTTTCACCAAAACTGAAAACTCAGAAAATGCATTTGTACCGGTGGCCTGGGTGCAGGCGCTGCCTCGTGGAGAGGGAGTAATGAGAGGAGAAAAGGTGAGAGGAGAAAATGGAAAGTTTTCTTACTTTGCAGCTAGGCTTCAACCTTCACCAGTTGAAAATTATTTCAAGATTATTAAAAGGGAAAATAATTTCAAGAGATGGGTTTTGGGAAAAAAAAATAAATTAAAAGATGTCACCACCTCCATGTAACTAAATGAACTTGCTTACCTTGTGGCGCCCAATAAATGTTAAAACTTTGGCTTTTATTTGTTCCAGTTGTAATCCACAAAGTGCTACCATGTTTCTTCAACATCTGGGACTCATCTTATCTCTCCTAATGACTCACTGGTCTGCAGAAAAGGCGTGCTGAGGCGCAGATGTGCGGTGTCACGCAGACTTAACAGCATGCGAAGGGAACAAATAAGAAGGTATGTGTTAACGATTAGGGGGGCAAGCGCAGGCAGTTTGGAAGGTGGAGGATTTACTTTGGGAGCACGGAGGCAGCCAGCGAAGAGGCATAATCAAGAGCGAGCAGGCCTGACCTTCTCATTTAGGCACGGTTATTAGGCTGGGTCCTGCTGCAGGCTAATGGGCTTCGTCAGGGAGAGGAGCTCAACTTCTCAAAGGCTTCTCCCTTCTCCGCGCCGCCGGCCGCACGCTGCCGCGGCGCGCGCTGCACGGAGGGTAAGGCTGCAGATGAGGTGGGTATTTATAAGACATTTATCGTTGTGGCGTGCAAGGACACGTCAGTCAAACCCTCTTTCTGCTTAAAGAAAAGGCAGACTTTTCCTAAAGTAGTTGGCTAATAGAAATTTGACTTTGTGGAAGACATGCATCTTTAAACCATGCCGCTGGAGAAAAGCTATTTCAGCAAGTACATCTTTTATAATAAATACAAGGAGATTCACAACCAGAAAGGAAATTGTATTTAGGAATAAATTTGTGTTAGGATTTTATTACTAATTCATTACATTCTTAATCTGAAAAATCCTGAAGCAGCACAACTACTTTAGAATTATCATTAATAATTACATTGATACTGAATTCTTTTATGCAAATAGTACAGTAGACTTAGAGATAGGACTCTTTGTAAACCTCCTGAGTGTTTGCAGGAAGTTTAATTCATTTCATATCTCCTTCAGTTTGCAAATGAGGTGTGAAACAATTGTCTGTTTCTAGAAGGTGTCAGCATTCAAGTGCCACACATGGTACGTACGCAGCTCCGTTAAGTTAATGGATTGGCGTATACTGTCATCCAATATATCCAATGTCATGCAGTCATCGAGTGAGGTCATCCAGATACTATTAATTATTACAGTTTATTGAGTGCTGACAGCGTGCTTGGCACTGTAGAGATGGCTTGTGTCACTTCGCAGCGTGCCTCGGCTCTGGAACTCCCCATCAGCTCCACCGCCACAGAAGGCAACGTGCATGGTCACCCAAGGGACACAGCGTGGACCCCCGGTCCACCCAGGGCCGAGCAGAACGACCCCGGGACCCACCTGATAAAACAAGGAAAAATCTCCGGCCCGTCATTAGGAACTCGTCTGCCTTCCCCAAGGAGGGAAGAGCTCCAGAGCACCTAACCGGCGGGACGGCTCATTAATGAGATGCTGTAACCTCCCAGATACTCCTTTTTTTTTTCAAAGGAAGACACGCTGTTGCCAAATATTTCTGTGAAGGAAACAAAACAATTTTGCTAAAGAGATTTCATTTGAATATGTTGTGTCTGAGCCTCATCCTGGAGTATCTCAGCTTTCCTATCAGTCTCTGCTAATGAGTTTAGCTCCCTGGGTAGTATGTGTCTGGTAAATTTTTCAAGAACTGATCATTAGCAATGTTTTGTATATTTTATTTTCTTGTTTTCACTGTATATAGAGTTGTCATTTTTAATTCATTGCCCACTGGAATTTTATGAAGGAAAACTTACATTCTCTTAAAAATAATATGAGCACATTGGCACAGATTTTAATAGATGCATGCTGCGCTGCAGGTGAAATTTTCCAACTCTAATACAAGTACGTGAGAAACAAGGCAACATGGGCCACGGTGGGAAAGCACAATGCTTACAGAGAAAAGAAACTTGCTCTTCGCGTGGCAGGAGGAATAGTGCACTGATAGTTTAGGAGAAAATTCCTCATTCTCCCATGAACATGGTACGGCCGTTGCCGTTTCTGAAGTGCATAGCTACTTTCGCTACTTCTGGCCTCTGCCATGAGATTAGAGACTTTGAGTTCAGCAGATTGGGGATTTTGTCGGCACAAAAACCTGAAGATGCAAGTTTAATCCTGATTTATGGGGGAGGGGGCAACATAATCTTCTTACTTTACGGCATTTAAAAGCGCATAGCAGAATCAAGTGATTTAGCCTAATTTAGCTCTTTTTCTATTAGATTTCTAAAACAAGACTACATAAGACTAGCGTGTCCATGCACGGAGCTTCTTCTCATAATGGCTCGAGAACAATTCTGGCAAAGATACTCCCATACTGCAATACAGTGCTACAACGTAACACAGCGCTCATTATTAATGCATTCTTATTTTTTAGTTTACTACGCCACTATGACATCACAACACGGATGTTTTTCCATACTACATCATATAGAAGCTGGTTTGCACTTTGCTGCCATGTCTCCCACATTGCAGCTGAGTCCCTGAAGTGGACTCACTCTGCGGTGCTAAAGCAGACCAGCCCTTCAGTAGTGCCACTGTGAACCTCCGGTTCAGCGTGGGCTGCGCATCTTGGAAATGCAACCACAAAGCTCCAATATCTCCTCTACAAAAATAACCCCATGTTTTCCAGCCATTTTTCCCATGGTCGAGGAGGAGGGACTTCTACTGCAGACCTGCCCTTTTAAATTAGGGTTAAAACAAGACACTCACGATTCTCCAAAGCCTGTTGTTCCCCTGTCCTCTGCTTTCTTCACCCATTTGGCCTGCAGAGAAACACCGAGCTCCATGAAGCACTCCGATCCCAACTTCTTTCCACAGCATGGAAGACCAGAGAGAAGTCCTGCTAAGGAATCCCACGTCTATAAAGCTCAGAAGCTGGTAGGACTTGGTCATATCTTCCTCCCTCTGCACTAAACCTCATTACCACAAAGCTCAGGGTCTCCGCCCAGGCCAAACAGCTCCATTGGTGGAGAGCAAAGATTCCTACCGGGTCTGTAAAACCAACCTCAGAAACATAACCGACATGACTGAGTCACTTAGTGGCCACCACTGACTTTGAAAATCAATTTAGAAACCATTTTCTCTTTCTCCACACAGCAAGTGAGAGCACAGCCTGCCCTGGGGATGTTGGTACCAAAAGCATTCCTCCTGTGCAATGCCAACCCACCCTTACCACATCCCATCCAAATGTCTTCCCAATGTAAAGAATCCAGTTTTTGCATCTCTCAAAGTGTCACAAACTAAAAGAAAAGTGACCACAACTTCACGCAGAACATTTCCTGACTTTCCACTTGAAATCACAACTGTGTTTGTTATGATCCTCATTGATCATGAGGTCAAGCTTTTAAAATATTGCAACAAAACACACTGACAACTCCAGTGTCTCTCAAGGAATATACAGAGGAGAAAAATACGGACATTTTGCTGAAAATCATGCATATTAAATGACAGCATATTTATCTACTTTTGTTCATCCTTTGAAAACACATTTTATTGTGACTAAAGAAGATGGATAGGCAGAATACATTATTGGGTAACTAAGCCCAGATATCAGAGGACAAGGAAATATTTGACATCTTAGTGGTAATTTTTAATCAGAAAACCTGCACAAAAAACAAAGAAATACATAATAAAATGATTCCACAGGAGAAAAATGTATGACTTCAGCCTTACTCATAACATTATAAATAGATTTTGTCAGCTTGTAGTCTGACAAGGCTTGTTGATAGTAAATTAAATTTGGTCAGTTTATAAAGGTATTGCTTTCATGTTTCTCTCATAAGATCTTACATTCCTCCGAGGTTTGGAATCACCTTGCTTCTCCTAGCTTGTCTTCTGTCTTCTATTCTTCATTACACAACAGATGACCTATCAGATATTCTTCTTCTACTCCAACAGATTTCCCGTTGCCAACCTTCAATGAGAATAAAGCCTGCAACTCTTTTTATCTTCATTTCGCTGCTGTTTCCATCGGGTTTCTTTCTTTCTTTTTTTTTTTCCTAAAGATCATTTGCCAGTGTTGCTTTCTCAGTTTTACCCAGTGGAAAAAGCAGTGTCTTCTGAACTGACAATTCTGACTTTTTGCTGCTTGTGATTTTTCTAAAGCATGACAACTACTTGCATGAAGACATGGTAAACCTTTTCAGATAAGGAACGCAAAAAAAGAATGGCCTTTCAAAGAACAGTAGTAGTTACTGCAGAACGAAACAAGTCTCCTATGTTTAAATTTAATTCAGTTGTACCTTTTCCTTTGCAAGAACAATTAGAGTAATGACTCTTTAACACATTAATTTTTTTTAAGAAAAAGTTTATTGTTACATAAAACAAAAAATTTTCTTTTCCTAGCAACTTAAAAAATCTTATTAATCTTTGATATATTTTGTTCTGTATGAGAAATTAAACAGAAATAAATAGGAAATGGATCACTGCCACTGTATTACAAGTAAAGGCAAGTCTGGGGCAATATTTTTTTTTTAAATTGTCCACTGTGTACATCTCGTTTTCCACTTTGCAAATTAATTACTGGTTTATGGGTAGTCATAGGAGAGTACAGATGGACGTAATGTTTGTTACTTGCTGTTGAGGTGTTTTGGTAATTGAGCATAAAAGGGCTGACAAAGACCCAGCAGCGTGTTTGAGCTCCGTGTCAGACACAGGCATGGGTGAAGCCGCAGCAGCGAAATGCAGCCACCCCCCTGCGCTGGCTTTTCTCTTGCAGAATACTCTTACTCCTGACCACCCCACAGGGCTTCCATGCAGCCTAAAACAGAGAGACAACCCAACGCTTCTGCACGTAGCATAGCAGAATACATTTGGTTTTCCATACTCTTTTAGCAAAACCTCTGAGATTTTCTCTTCCCTTCCTCCCTCCCGCTTTTAAATGGCAGTGAAACGACCTCTCTAGCCATCACGGCTTGCAGTTACGCCAGCAGGGCATAGTGCCTACTCTTCAAAAGACTGTCCCAAACTAAGAATTGAAAGAAAACCACTGGTTTGTGAATGAAAGAGTTCTCCAGGACGTGCCTAGGAATTGCTTCTTTAAAGATCTTGGTGTGACTAACCTGTGAGTAATGATGCCAGCAACAGAGCGGGGGCACGGAGGAAGCGTGCTCGGGCTGAGGCCACGGAGCTGCCTAAGGCAACAGCTGCGTGTTGGGGTGAGACAAGACAGGCTTGCAGTACTACATGAAATAAATGAGCGGTTCTCAAGTCCACAAGTCAGTCTGGATGGTCTGATCAAGCATCTGGTGCGCAGACAGTGAGCTGTGCTGGAGCTCGGATGTGGGTGATGCGGCTGAAGGCCGGTCTAGAGGCATCTCGGGTGATGCTGATGGAGTGAGGGATGCTGTCAGGAGAAGACTTACTCAGGTTTGCAGTCTGAGAATTGTGAAAGAATGATTAATGGTGATGATGGAGACAGTGTTTGTTTTGCACGGTCCTTAATACAGCTAATAGAAATTCAAGGGGAAAAACTGGATTCCTTTTTAGAGTGAAAGGCATTACCCATGCCTTTATCTCTGCTCTTCAGAGGGAGCTTTCATCAATACTCCACCTAGGTGAAACGCTATTAAGACATACAGTACTGAGAACAGCAACTGCTATAAATGCGGCTGAGGAGAATAAGTCAATAGATCCTTACATACAGAAACAAAACTATTTTATCCCTCTTCCATAATGGATTGGGAGAACAGCTATCAGGTTATATTATCTTATTCTAAATGTGAATGGAGCCTAATAGCCTTCTCCAGTGCTAAATTAAAAGGAGGATTGAATCAATATATGTGAGAAGATGAATCAAGTGTCCATTTCCTTGAACTGATAGCAAAAAAAATGTGATAATGTGCAAGAAGCCTTACTCTAACATTGCTAGCATGTAACTGTAGAGTTTTCACTCAGCGCCAGCAAAAGAATGAGGCTCTTCTGACTTGGGAAGTCAAAAATGAGCTTGATGTAAAATGCATTGCAAAAAGAAACGAGCCCCGTGAATTCAACTACTTACCAATAACTTTTGCTCAGCAGCAAATCTGTCGACCCATTTGTTTTTCTCTCCTGCTAGATTAGAAGCTGTGCAAAACAGATCCTTTAAAATCATTTATTATCATATCTGCTATTGTTTGCTCGTGCTGGCAGCATCTCCACCGTAAGTGATGGTCCTGTAACAATTCCAAATTGGCTTTAGGAGTTATTTTGCAAAACTAAAAGGCAGCAATCAGAAATACATCACCTGCTCTCTGCTGCTGGCTTTCCTACGGTCAGGCATGCAATATGACTCAATCGCACCTTACCTCCTCACAGAGCATTTTCTTAATGCCATCAGCACCACTCATCACCTTAAATTTTAGAGAGAATTAAACTATAATTGCAAAACGGTGCTGTTGCAACTGCCGTTATGTTTTCAGCAGTACTGATTAATCTCACAAGCTTTTTAAGAGAGTAGCAAGGTCCTCGCTGAGGTAATGTGCAAGGGAAAAGGAGGTAAGAGAGATGGTTATTGACGTTATTAATGTATTGATTGGAGTAAAGAGCCTGGATTCTGTTTCCAGCTCTGTCACAGACTTTTGATGTGACCTTGAGCTTCTCACTTTCCTCATCCAATTTCCCAAGCTGTACAATTAGGACAATAATAATTCCTCACCCCTCACCTTTGTGCTGGGATGGGCAACACAGATTATCTTTCGAGAGTGTGTTAAAGAGCCTTTTCTGAACCCTCTTTGGTATGATATAATACAGATATAACCTTTTCCTGCAGTAAAAGCTAGTTTTCCTTAAATAAAAAATAAAAAATAAAAAAAAAAAAAAAAAAAAAAAGCTGTATGAGCATGGCTCAGAAGCTGCCGAGTATTTCAAATAGCCTCACCATACACTTGCATTATTGGTATCTGTAAGATTCACACAATAATTGAGGCTGGAAAGGATCTCTGGAGGTGGTCTAATCCACCCAGAGCAACAGTTTGAAGTTTCCATTCCCATATAATAAAACTGCATAATACATTTGCCTGTTAGTTAACCTGAAATACAGCCCAGAATGGCTCAAGACAGGACAATCTTGCAATACGCCAGTGAGAAGACCTCCTTTCTCAGGGAAATTAAGGTCAGATGTCTAATTCTGTCAACAATATTCATCTTTGTTTCAACCCTATTTCAGCAACCTCTACTCTTATTTGACTGAATCCCAAGGCCTTTCTGGAAGTTTCTGCTTCTCTTATTCTTCCCCTTCAGTTTTCCCTTTCCTCTTTTGCCCTCTTCATCATCTTCTGCATAACATCCTACAACAGACCTCCTACTTCTCTTGACAACAAGGTCAATGGCTGAGCAGCTTATCCACACTGAGAGTTTAATGTCCATTTTTATACAACTAACTCTCAAATCTACCTCTCCAGTCACAAATTGTCTCGTTTCATTCAGCCTTGTCTTTCACTCTCTCTTTTGATGCCTATTCCTGAAAGTCTCCATGAAAATTCTAATTTAAAATGACGAAAATTGGACTCCTGATCTTTCTTCTTAAGACACCCTCCTCCCCAAATTCACTGTCAGCCCTGTCAATACTCTCATCTTTCCTGTCATTCATAACTGTAAATGAAGTGGTCATCGGTGATGACATCCTACCTTTAATATTTTAGCCAATTAATGGTGACTAGAATGACAGAGCTATGAAGATAATGAGTATCTGTGCTGTTATTTGTAAATGTATCGGTGAACTTTGATTTTTATCAGTAAAAAGTGTTATCTTAATACAGATGCATAGCCTTATACCTGGACGTGCTAAATCTAAAATCTGGAAATAAAACTTTGAAAGTGTTAGAGATTTTCTGTAAATTCTCTGGGAAAAAATGTCAAGTATTAGCAAGAAAAGCTTAAAAAAACATCCCTAACTAGGAGAGAATGCTAATGGATGGTTTACAAGATGAAACATAACAGTTTAAATGTCAGGTTTGGGCTTTTAGAAAGGCAATGCATTCAGAATATCCGCATGTACATCTAACGCTTTCCCAGCCCAGAAAGGTGTTACAGAGGAAATAAGTTCCATGCTGTATTATGGGTGAGAATGAAACTCCTGTGAATTTATACATCCTACAGCAACAGGGACCCAATCAAGGTCATATATGTGCTTCCACAATATTAAATTAACACCACTACTGTCAGCCAGGACCCGCCTGGTTTGCAGGGAGCATCAGTACCGGTATCAGTACAGCTCAGGTACAGACCTTGCCGGACAGCTCAGCGCCGCGTCCATCAGCAGAGCATCTGTTCACGCACCGCAGGATCTCAGCAGTCGGCATGTTTTTCCCTGATCCATGCCCATGTGGTGTTGTCAGACAGAGAGAGGGAGAAGAAAAACTAATAAATCAGCGAAGTGAGGCAGAGGGAATATCAAACAAGATGAGACCAAGATGTAGCTCTTTCCACGGAAGGAAACTGGTGGAAGGACTTGCAGGACGGATGCTAGCCTCTGAAGTCCTGCCACTGTCCTCCCACATGCAACAGCAGTTGTGTTCCTGGTTATTACTGCAGGTTAAGGAGCAGAAATTCTTGTGAAAACTCTCATATATTTTTTAAAAATCACAGATACTCTAATATCTCCAAGGTTTTATGCGTCTCTTCCTACTTGCTACAACAGTTTTTTAAACATAATAATTACTGACTTTGACTGCCAGACTCTGTCATGTGGAGAAGCTACAAGCCTCTCCTCCTGCTGCAAGGCTGTCGTCCTGCTGCACCTCACACATGCCTTCTGGCTGTAGATGCTTTCAGGATTCCCCCAAAGGCTTCTCCACTCTGTCAGGAAATAAGTAAGCATCTTGTTTCTGTGCAAGATGTTGTCTTCTAACTTTTTTATTTATTTATTTAAGTTCTAGAACAAACTAAAGCATTGTCTTGAAATGGAAAAAGCATACACTCTGCTGTCTGCCAGGTCTTGCAGCTGTTTGACTAAAGTTGTGCTGGCTGAGCTGTACTTTGGTTCAGAGAAGAGTGTTCAAAGTTCATGACAAGCATGAAATCACTAACAGCAGTTTTGCAGAGGCTGTTTCAGTCTTGCAAAGATACGTAACATAGATCAGACAAATTAAAGTCTTATACAACCGAAGCTGGCTCATCTAACTCCAGTGTAAATGCATCTTGAAATTCTGGATGATTCTGGATGCTTGGATAAAAAGAAAGTAGGTCTTCCTAGACAACATAAAGGAAAATTGACAGTAGAGCTGAACAATCTTTTCCAAGCAAAGACTGACTTGGCTTCCAGCAATGTTGCCAGTGCAAATAAAAGCAAGGTTTTTCATATTTTTTACAAAAAGAGAGCATATCCCCGCATTGTCTGTTGCTAAATGATTGGGACGTCCATCTGGGACAAACTCGAGTCTGTCCCCGTGATCTGCCTGGTACAGGTGACATTTCCTACATCCAAGGTGAATAATCTGACTACATTGCTATTTTTGCACTCTCATACCTTCAACATGAATTTCATCCTGAAATTGAGATGCATAGAAGTTTTATCAAAATCGGAAGTTTGGGCTTTTCTTGCAGGTGAGACTTTACCAGGGCAAAAGAGAAAAGGCAGCAAAACAATTCCAGGCAGGCCAGCTCAAGGAGGCATAAATAATAAAATAAAGCAACTTGAATACATAACTTCCTCCAGCTAATATCTGTACTAATTTGCTAGACTTCTCTAAACGTGTATTGCTATCAGTGTTGCACACATATGTCTTTTCCATAGTCCTGGTAAGATCACCTCATCAGCAGCACATCTTACTATTGAATGTTCCTGTCAAAGTGACAATCTATTCATATTAAAAAATAAATAAATGCAGAAATAAAAATAATTCAAGTCACACCCAGTGTACTACCTATGGTCAGCCTGCAGCAGAGGCTGTACCAGGTTGTCAGAGGCAAGAAATGGCCCTCATGGATTTAGCCCATCCATGCCTGGGTCTGCTGGATCTGGGCTGAAGCAACAGCCATCGTCGAGGCAAAAGAATGCCTGTTTGTCATCTTTCCATAAATCAAAAAATGTACACACAACGGGCCACTCGTAAAACTTGTGAGAAGCATCTAAGTAAACAGTTTGAGAACCAAAATGAGGTCAATCATCAAAACAAGAAACCCAAAAGCGAAAGTCAAAGAAGAGGGAACTGCCTGCCCTGAGGCAATACTGCGTTGTGCCAGTAAGAGATCTGCCTTGCAGCCTTTTAGCAGCAACTTGCTTTACACCTATTTTTGGTGAAACCTGTGTTAAAAGCAATGGCTTCACACCTTGAGGCAGCCTCACGCACAGCAGCCCCAGGTCTTTCCTTCACATCCCTCTGGCTCACCTCCCTGCGAGCACGGGCAGCACAAACCTGCTGAGGAAGGGTCAATGCCACCGTTGCCTGGAGCGGAGGACAAGCAGCCATCACCCTCCCTCCTCCTCGGCTTCCCCCGAAGGCTCGTCCCCTCCGTCCTAGCAGCGGAGCACGCCTGCCGCAGCAGGACCTCGGCTCCCAAGGCAGGGCCTTATTTTGTCGGCACCCAGCAGTGCTACAGGGCTCTTAATTGCTGCAGCACATCTACTTTGCGTGCTTACGAATCCCTTCTGTGTGGTTCCACCAGGGCTGCCGCCGGTTGCTGGTATGGCCTGGAACGGGTGTGATGTTCTGCAAGAGCAGGGGAGAGCAGTGTATAAATACATGCTTGCGGTTCGAAGCACTTTGATTTACTTAGGAAATAAAGTATCTTCTTTTGCTCCATTCAAATGTTATATACAGATTTAATCACAAGCCCCGTGATACTTGGCGTTATTCACAAAGCTGCGCTTTTGTACATCTCAGATTCCTTGCTTTTTCCTTTTTTTTTTTTTTCTTTAAGTACCCATAAGGTTAAAAAAAAACAGAAACCAAATACAGGGAGGCCAATGACATTTTTCTTTTTACAATCTTATTCTTAAGCCAAATGACATGATCTGGGGGAGTCACTTCAGTTCCTGAATGCTTGGGATTGCTTGTGCATTGTGAGACACGCTCCATCATTGGCATATATAGCACATTATAAAGAACTGAACACCACAAGTGGCTTGGCAACGCAGTAACAAAAAGGTACACAGTTTGCTGAGGGGCAAAAAGGGTGAAACAAGCAGGAAGGGAACAGAAGCAAGGTCCTGGATTCAATTTAGGAGAAGAAAGGGTTCCCCTGAAGGAAATAAAAGCTAAGGAAAAAGAGTAAAGAGAAAAAGGAAAAAAAAAAAAAAAGAGAGAGAGAAGGTTGAAGCAAAGCTTTGAAAGGGTCACACCTTTATAAAAAGATACTTACCTGAACCACCAAAGCTTTGTCAAGACTGAACTTCTGAACTTTCTGACGTACGAAATCAGTCATTCACTTCCCCGGACTCCAACCCCGTCCCCATGCTCCCCCCTCCTCCTCCCCAGCCCTCCCCCGCTGATCACGCTCCAAAACAAGTTTAC
>NW_010511647.1:0-203 GCF_000687285.1 Phaethon lepturus
GTGTCGTCCCCCTCCTTTGGGCTCGCAGCCCCCGGCCACCTGCTCTGGGGCCGAGCAGCGGCTTTTTAAACTTAATGACAGAAAGAGAGAGGCAGGAGGGTCCCGGGCTTTGCCGGCAGCCTTCCTTTCGCAGGACTTTGCTGATTTTCCAAAAAAAAAAAGCCCCCCCAGGCACCGAGGACAGTCCCGGCCCCCCGGGGCTG
>NW_010511648.1:0-7642 GCF_000687285.1 Phaethon lepturus
CTGGCTGCCAACTGGATTTAAGTCCATTCACAACTATTTGGGCTCAGCCATCCAGCCAGTTCCTCACCCAGCAAAGAGTACACCCGTCCAAGCCATGAGCAGCCAGTTTCTCCAGGAGAATGCTGTGGGAAACGGTGTCAAAGGCTTTACTGAAGTCCAGGTAAACAACATCCACAGCCTTTCCCCTATCCACTAAGCTGGTCACCTGGTCATAGAAGAAAAGCAGGTTAGTCAAGCAGGACCTGCCTTTCATAAACCCATGCTGGATGGTCCTGATTGCCTGGTTGTCCTTTTTGTGCTGCGTGATGGCACTCAAGATGACCTGCTCCATAACATTCCTGGCACTGATGTCAGAGTGACAGGCCTGTAGTTCCCCTGATCCTTCTTCTGGCCCTTCTTGTAGACAGGCATCACATTTGCTAACTTCCAGTCATCTGGGACCTCCCTGGTTAGCCAGCACTGTTCATAACTGATGGACAGTGGCTTTCTGAGCAGCGCCACCAAAAGCTCTGTCTCGCCCTTCTTGTAGGTCAGTATCACATTTGCTTACTTCCAGTCAACCGAGGCCTCCCTGGTTAGCCAGCACTGCTGATAAATGATGGAAAGTGCCTTGCTGAGCACTGCCTTTGGGTGGATCCCATCCACCCCCATAGACTTGTGTGCGTCTAAGTAGTGTAGCAGATTGCTAACCATTTCTCCTTGGACTAAGGAGAGAGAAGGTGGCCTTAAGTACCTCAGCCTTTTTCTCATCCTTTGTCACTATGTTTCCCCCCACATCCAATAAAGAATGGAGATTCTCCTTAGCCCTCCTTTTGGTGCTTATGTATTCATAGAAACATTTTAAATTGTTTTCTATGGCAGTAGCCAGATTAAGTTCTAGTTAAACTCTGGCCCTTCTAATTTTCTCCATGCATAACCTCACAACATCCTTGTAGTCCTCCTGAGTTACCTGCCCCTTCTCCCAAAGGTCATAAACTCTCCTTTACTTGCTGAGTTCCAGCCAAAGCTCTCTGTTCATCCAGAGTGATCTTATTCCCCACTGGCTTGTTCTTCAGAACATGGGGATGGCTCCTGCACCTTCAGGATTTTCTTCTTGAGGAACATCCAGCCTTCCTGGACTCCTTTGCCCTTAAGGACTGTCTCCCAAGGGACTCTCTCAACTGGGCTCCTAAATAGGCCAAAGTCTGCCCACTGGAAGTCCAAGGTGGCAGCTCTGCTGACCCCACTCCTTACTTCTCCAAGAATTGAAAACTCCATCATTTGGTGACTGCTAGGTCCAGGACAGGCTTCAACCATCACATCACCCACAAGTCCTTCTCTGTTTGCAAACAACAGCTCCAGCAGGGGTGGACCCAGTGGGTAATAAATGTTTTTACATGACCCATGAGGCAAACCAGATGGCCTAATGACTTCAGCAGTGAGCTGACCTCCAAGTCACTGGGTGACACTGAGAGGAAATCCAGCCATTAGCTGGATTACTAGCCAACATCGTTCACATGCAGCAGCTGTTGCCCTCCCCGTCCCCTCTCTGCCTTGTTTTCCCCTGAAGACTCCATATATGAAGCAGGATTTACATGGCAGACCATCATCCAACTGCAGGCACGTTGGGCAACATGAGAAAGGGAGGAGGCACAGTGCTGAGGCACAGCTTGCAAGGAGTGCCTTTCTACCAGAGCTCTTTTGACAGCAGGGTCGCAGCGCAAACAGCGCAGCCTCCCTTCAGCCTGGGCCTGCATGGCAGACCATGCACCTGGCTGAGCACCTTGGGCTAGCACACAAGATCTCAGAGCCCGAGAATAGCTATGACTGCAGACACATTGCAGGTATTCGAAGCATAGCTTTAGCTGGAGCCCTAAGTCCATCTTCCAAGCCTCCACCTTCTTGCCAATAGAGATGCTGGGGAAAAGGAGCCGTGCAAGGAGTTGTGCAGGTTGTAAGGGGAGAGCTTAGAGGCGAAGGCAGTTCTGGAGCATTGGCAACCTGGTATGAGTACAGCTTGTACGTTACGGATGAGAAGCAGGGCAGGCAATACAGAGTTAGAGCAGCTGGAAGGTGGGAGGACATGGAGTTGGTTGAAGAAGCAGAAATACAGAATGAAGAAGTGGGACTTAGGCAGGACTAGTGGAAGATCATATTTTGGATAGCTGTAGGGAATCCATCAGGGAGCTGTGGGTCTTGAACACATTGCAACATGGCTTCAAGATCCAGAAAGTCTGGCAACCCTTACTCTGTACTTTATAGTCGAAAGTTATTCTTTTCTCTCAATGTCACTTGCTCCCGCATTAAACTGTTCTCCCCCTGCCACGGCCTGCTTTGCATCCCACACATCCTGCCAACCCCACTACACTTTGAATACCTTTGGTATACAAATAGGGAATACACTTGACAAGGGCTTACAGACCATATCTTTCTGTAATATCAAATAAAATGCAAGAGCAAGTGTGCAAATTCAAACTGTGAAAGTGGACCGGTGAAGGAATCAGGATCCATAAATATTGTGTGCTCATCATTTTCCTGGCAGGTGGCAGGGGAACACCACTCTGAAGCAGAAGTGTAAACTTGTTTTGACTTCACTCTGTGCCATGCCCATGCACCACATGGACCCAAAATTACAGACAGTCCTACCACAGAATTTAATTAATTTCAATGGGATTTAAGTGAATATTGTTCACTAGTCTGTCATTTGTACTTCAGGAATTACCCAGACGTACCGTGTGGTAACAAGAAAGCCCCAAATGCCAACGTGTTTAAATGACTGGCGCTATCTTAAATATTGCTATTAATGTCAGTGCAACATCACAGTGGTAACTTTCCCGTACAGTGAAGAGAAACATGGGCTAAACCCCCAGTGCTCAGGCTTACTTTCTGTATCTGAGGGGAGCAATGATTAAAACCCTTTTGAAGATCACCATCAAAGCCTGTCTTGCTATTGATTTATACTGAATGTTAATAATTAAACAGCTGGCATATTTCTCAGCTTCCTCTCATTGAGACCCAATAAAAGGTAATCTATTTATATTCCACTCAAGATCTCTAGTGGTTCTTTACTACCTCAGTATCCAGTAAATACTCACTAAGCTTATTATGGAGCAGGACTAATATTTCACTTGAATTGGTAGGAAAATGGCTTCTTTAGCTCCCAACAATAGCTGCTGCTGAATCTGTAAAGTGGGAAGAAATCTGCGTAACATGCAAAGAAGCTACCCAATCCCTTAAACAGCTTCCTTTAAACAGGAGTTGGACCTGATTCATGAAAAAAATGTGTATGTTCAGTGGGTGGTAACTTTGATGTAGTTCTTTTATGTATATAAGGGTTAGCCAGAGTGTCTGAATAAAAAAGGAAGCCAATCTGCTTTTATTCAGACATAGCACCATGTGGGCTGAATGTGAAAAACAGAAATGGTATATTAAATGCAATTCAGAGAAGAGACTCATTATCTTGTTGGTACAAATTATGGGAATAGGAACCCAGCTAAAATGTGTAACACAATAATATGAATCAGTGATGACTGTAAATGTGGGTCTCAGAAAAAAACTTGCTTTTCCTATAGCCAAGGATTATGGTGACATAGTTGTTTCCACTATCCTCATGGAAGAGCTGGAAACACCTGTGAGAGAAGTGACTGATCCTCAGTGATGTTCCAGCCCTTCCCACACTCCTCCCTCCCAGCAGTGGCACAGTGTGTGTAAGATTGTCCTTAAAATCTGGTCATTCAAGGGTCTGCAGTAATTGTTACATTAAAACCAAACCACGTTTGATATCAAAGGTACATTCCTCCTTTGGCCTGTATGTCCTTGTTCATCTCCATTCTGGGGCAGAATGCCAGCAGATTGATTGCAGTAGAAAATTTGTGTACTTTTCCTAGATAAAATTTACATTTGTAACTCACTACACATCTCATAAAAGGAAAAGCTGTTTAAAATTGAAAATCAAACTATCAGTTTCTGCCAGATTAAAAAGAAAAAAAAAAAAGCAGTAATTTAAGTCACATTTATAGTTCACAGGGGTTACTGCATTTTGTTAAAAAAAGGTCCAATATGAAGCTCCTTTGTCATTAAAGATCCATTGCTGCAAAAGAAAGAATCCTTTTACAGGGATACGATTTGAGTACAGCTTCCTGATCATTTTGTAATTGGATTTCTAGAAAAACACCACTGAAAAGGACCCAAAAACTTTGGAGTTCTGTACAAATTATTTTTTTCCGTTCCTATGAATAAATGGAAATGAAGAAGACCACCATGAAGAAGTGGTCTTCATAAATTGATCAACGCAGTATCACCTAGAAGATTGAACTCTTTCAGAGTTTCCATCTTTCAAACCCCTTCAACATGTCTGCCTGCAACATTTTTAACAAAGCAACTTGTATGACACAAGCATTTGAAAAAGAACTAGTCAGTAAATAATTTTACTGTAATTCAGAAAGGGAAAAATATTTGCAGGAAGCAGATCAACAATTTATGGCTGTACAAGAGGACTGCCAGTATCACAAGCATGATTTAGACTGTCTGTTACATAAATGACTGATGGATTTGGGTTTAAGATTGCAATTTGCAGTCTATCCTGAACACAAAATTGCAATCCAGTTCTACCCTTTTCTTTCAAAAAGTGATTTTTTGATGATCTTTATTGAAGGAAGTGTGCAAGACATGAAGACACACACCACTTGTGGGGGGCCTGTGATGTGATGATGATATAAAAACCAACAAAAGCATACTCGGGCTAGTAATAACCTACGCGTGATATTCAGCACATGTAATTTCATCTAGCCACATTAAGACAAGATGTATCACCACTTTTGCAGTGGCTAGAAAACGCACCCTGACAGTAGCTCAGACTAGATGCCCAGTCTCCAGGCAGCTAAAATGTCCGAATCAAACAGGGAAATGAAACTTGTTTGCAGTTACCAAGAGCATGGCATTCATTCATAGCCAAACACGCTCTGCTACAGGCTTCTCAAGAACTCCCACTATTCTGAGTATTTACTTGGGGTCTCCAGCCTGCACTGAAACTCATGATGTTCAAAGCTGTCACTTTGCTTAACTAGATTAATGTCATCTTGCACCCACCTACATCGACAGCCACCCCATGTTTGACAGAAGCGTAGCCGTGCCTTTCGGGAGAGTTGTCAGATAGACAAAACAGCGAAATTAATTTATCAACCCTTGGGTAAAGCTTCATTTTCAAGGAAATCTGAAGTTCTTAGCCTTGGTTTTATTCACCCTGTGTTTGCATTAATATGTAGGTTCTTTTCAGCACTCTAAACCAGTGAGTGAACCAAGACAAGCCATATACTTCTTACATAGCTAAAGTGCAAATGTTGCAAACTAAAGCCAAACTACTACTGAGTTAAAAAGTGTCCCGATTGGATTGAAAGTATTTCAGTTTAGGTTTATTACTTTGCATCAATTTTGCTTAAGGCCATTAAGTATGCCTTGCGGCCCGTAACAGACTGATTTATTGTGTCACACAGGGATCTTTATGGTTTTAACAACTCTACTGCCAATATCTGGAATTTTGGTAAGCAGAAATATGGGGGATAAATAATAACTTTAACATGAAATTTGAGACCTATAAAGCAATACACAGAATTATACTTCCATGTCAAATTCTTCTACTCCATTTTGACAGGCTGAAAACTATACTGGTGAAAGCTCTTCAGCAAATCAGCTGGCGTGGGTTATTCTACAAAAACCACAGAATGCTCTGTTTCATTAATATTCTTACCAGTTCCCTTAAAAGAATCCTGTTGGCATATGGTGTTTTTGGGGAATAAGGTCATGGGGGAGGGAACTTCTCATCTCCTGGGCCCCATAAATCTCTCTCCTAAGATTTAGGCAGGCCACATTACGGCTATTTACATGGAAAGCCAACGCTTACGTATCGTCTCTCAGTTTCTATGGCAGCACAACTCCTATAAACCACAGCTCTCCAGGCTCACCGGCATCCCTGTGTACTCTCAGCCACTCCTTTAACAGCGAATTTCCCCTCAATGTGTGCCAGACCGTGGGAATTAACACTGACCCCGCCATCGGCAGAGGAAACAGCGAGGTGCTGGGTAACACCCTCGGTATCAACAGCCGGCAGTTACCGTCGCTGCCTCCTGGCCTCGTCCTGCCTCTCGCCGGCGGCCTCGCCGGGACCACCGAGGGCTTGCCAGGCAAGCAGAGGGAAGGGAAAACCATGCCAAAGAGCACACTCTCCTTTTACGTCCTGCCGCCTTCCTCCTCCTCCTCCTCTGAGTGAACTGAAAAATCCATCACCCAGAAAATTAAGATGGAAAAGATTGAAATCACTGCTGCCTTCACCGTTGCTAAGATTACGCAATAGAAACATCTCCTAGATAATGGGATTTGTCAGCCCCAGCCGAAAAAAATGCCGACTGTGTGATAATATTAAGAAACCAACTACCTCTACAAACAGGAAGTGGCTGACGTTATTCTTCAGTTAACTCAATGCCTGAAGCAAAGCCATATATTATTGTTAACTATATAGATAAGTGGAGCACTTATACAGAGTTTACTTAGATTTTACATTGCAATTAAAGTGTCTGTTTTACACAGACACCTGTTTAATCTTCTCTATACCACCTTACCCCATTCCTAGGAAGAATTATAAGATTCGTATATTACTATTGGAACACCTAATTGTAGCCAATAAAAGAGAATATATTCTCTATGGTATCAGAAAGTATCCTGTATGTTTATTTAAAATTATATGTATTAATATATAAAAATACATTCCTTCAGTTGAAAGTCAAATGGGAAGGATATTTTTACAGGGTGAAAAAGAAAAAAATCTGCTTAGGATAAGAATATTCCTCACCAGAAAAATTAACAATTTCTTTATGGAAGTTAAGTATCACATCATTATGTGACAGTTTTCCCTTCTGATGCTGAGAGCGCTTCGGATTGGCAGGAGACTTGGAAGTTTGATTAACAACCTACTGGAGCTCTTGGCAATGTGCCTGGCTGTTTCAGATTACTGCTGCTATACAAACTCCCCTGGGTGACTGTGCTGCTTTTCTTTTTCCCACATTTCTAAAATGCTGGCCTTCAATTTTTTTTTTTTTTTGTCCTTTTGCAGTTTGCTCCACTCAGTAGCAACTGCTGCACTACTGTTCTACTCTCACTCAGTGAATAGTACAGCTACACAAACAGCTATCATTACACATAACAGGCATTATAAAAGAGTTTGCCATATGCCTTGTCAGCTGGCCAAACTGATGACACAATCCTTTTACAGCAGTCTGGGTAGTTCATAGGAGGCATATACATTTCAGGAAGCTTGCAATTCATTAGCATTTCTCTGAGTGTAATACTAGTTAACATACTTCTAAGGACTGATTATATATGATCTTAATATTAGCTTAATTTTGAATTACTATTTAAAAACTGTAATTCCAACTTATCCAAGAGAGAATGAGGTACTGACTACAAAATCACACCAAAAGGATTTATTTTTGTATGACATTTGCTCCTTTCAGTTCACTTTTTCAATTCTCTTTCTTTCTTCCCCTCTCAGGATAATCCAAATTATACTAGCATGGTGAATGGGCTATCTCTTTTTCCAGCACCACTGACAGACTTTAGTGGGAGCAGGAGCAGCACCACAAGCACTTTCCGTTGCTACTTAATGGGAAAG
>NW_010511648.1:7681-8062 GCF_000687285.1 Phaethon lepturus
GCAGCATACAGTGCGGTGCCTGGCTGCTGCCACGAGCATCTGACCCGGCTGTGTCACACAGTTACGCCACCGACACCAAAAGCCTACCCAGGCCATCATCGGTGAAGTGACTGCATCTTCTAAGCACACCAGTCCACCCATACACACAGTTGCAGTTGTGGTCCCAGGAAAGCCAGGGTTTAGCAAGCATGGACATAGACCCTGCACTGAGTCAAGTCCATGGGCACTGCACAACATGGGCACTCGGGTTCCTGCACTCGCACCCCTGAGAGGACGGTAGCCACCACTAGGCTAGTCGCTGCTGTTCACTCCTGGTGCCCTGCCTGCCAGAGACCACTGGCAAAGGGAACAGGCTGCAAGTGGGAGAAGCTGGTTCAGCAG
>NW_010511648.1:8093-12451 GCF_000687285.1 Phaethon lepturus
TTACCTGTGCACATATGGACAAAGTCTGATCTGATGGGGCACAGCAGGGTCGTACGGCTCCTGCATCAATGGATCGATGGATGAGCTGCCTCCATCAGAATAGCTCATGCAGCTCACACCTCGCTCCAAGGGTCCTGGGAAAGGAGGGATACTGGGAGACTACTACAGGAGGAACGAACAGTCATCAGCTGAGCTCAGGAGAGATGTCATGCACCCTTCCTGAAAGGAGAGGCCCAAACACAGTGCAAAACCCACACATGCAGATGACTGACATGTGGCAATAAAGAAACTATCTGAGTTCGATAAGTCACATTGGTACATGGACATCCTTGCTTGGGAGATTTTTTTGTTAGCTGGACAGCTGTCCAAACTGTGTGGGTTCAAAGCAGGTGAACTGTTGAGCAACTTCAGCTCTCAAGAAAGTCCAGGAAAGCGGCCTCCAGAGAGTAAATAACATCTTGCAAATGGCTTCAAAGGAAGTGAATGATTTAAAATAAAGCTACAAAAAATGTACTCTTTGCATTCTTCTTTCAAAGTAATGCCATCAGAGATCGGATTACAGTGACTCTCACCTGTTTGGAAGACCGGTAGCTTTTTATCATGTCCTCCAGAACTTAAAATTACTACACGCAAAACAAGTTTCTAGAACCATGGTTCTGAAAAGAGCCTTCTAAATATTGCTATAGCCTTTCATATCCATTTCATATCTGGTGGAGCTTACTGAGAGCCTGAAGCAGAAACTGAGACACAGCTAAGTATAAATCATCTCTACTGTTTACAGACAGTATCCAAGTTAAACTCAAACCAGAATAATTCAGAAATTGATTTTGTTATCTACTTCACTGATCAAAGCTTACAAAGAAATGGGGCATTGGATCATTAAAGTCCTTATCAATTGCTAGAGTTATTACGAGAAAGAAGATTTACTGTTGTGACTGCAAATCTGACAAACATACAAATAATCAAAACTTATCTTAAAATGAGAAACTATAAAATGTCCTCATGTAAGTTAAGGTACGAACCTGAAGCCTTTCAGAAAAAAACCCCAACAAAATCCAGCCCAGAAACATTCATACAATTCTAACTCAGGAGATGCCTCCTATGCTACATAGCTCTGTTGGAAATCCAATTTATCTCACTCTTGTCCTTTCACTGGTATGCACAAAACCATGTAAGTTGGCGGCAATCTCTAGAGCTTGTCTGGTCCAAGCACCCACCTCAAAGCAAGTCCAGACAAGTTCTGTGTACCTCCAAGGATGCAGATCCCACAGCCTCTTGGGACATTTTCTCCAGCTATTTTACCCCTGGTAATTTTTCCCCACCCCTATGACTTAGTCAGAATTTCCTATGTTTCACTTTGTCTGTGGTTTCTGGTCCTTTCACTACACACCCCTGAAAAGGGTCTGGCCCTGTTTCCTCTGTATGCCCCAAATACCTGAAGACAGCAATAAGACTTCCCGTCAGCCGTCTCTTTTTAACGCTGAACAAACCCGGTGCTCTCAGCCTCACCTTGCACAACCTCAGATGTACTCCAGCCCCATGACCATCTCGGTAGCTCTCCGCTGGACTCGACCCAGCATGTCAATGTATTTCTTTTACTGGAGAGTCCTAAACTGGTCATAGTTCTAATGTGATCTCACGAGTGACAAATAGAGGGGAAGGACCTGCTGGTTACGCTTGCTGACACTGATTGCCTCTCTTCGCTGGAAGGGCACGCTGCAGGCTCGTGCACAACTCCTTGTCCATGAATACCTCCCGCAGCGACAAAGCTGCTTTCTAGCCAGTTGGCCACCCGGTCTGTGCTATTGCATGGGTTTTCCAGTCCAGACACAGGATTCTGCATTTGCTTCCGCAATAAAATAAGAGGCGGCATTTACAGTTTTTGAGTGGAGTCTGGCTTATATCAGCCTTCTCCCGACCACTCAGCTTTGAAGGAATATCATTAGACGTTGCTGTCTATTCTTTTACAGCATAGGGGATAAAAATGGCCAGAGGAAACTAGGAACTTTTACTGCAATCACTAATACAAAGTTTAGAAGAAAGGGTCCAAGTTCCAAACACATGATATAAAACAAAGATGTAAAATGAAATAATATAAAGGAATATTATGCATTACTGCTAAAATATCCCACTGTGTTGTATTTATGGTTCAAGCCTTAAAAAAGGCAGCCTATGTAATACCTAGCAGCAGTACTTTCCAGGAAGAATATATTGAATTTTTAAAATGTTCAGGAAGAAAACATTTAAATTTATTTTCATGAGGAAAAAAAGCAATAGACATCAAGAGTGGATTCAGAGCACTTTTAGGGTCTCATATTTTCTGCTTTTCTCCCTTCACATTTACAAGCCCCAGATAATATCATATCACAGCTCACTTCTGAATCAGAAAAAAATAGGAGAATCCATCTCAGGACTCATAACATTCCTTCCATTGTGTCTGAGGTTTGCCATTTGCACAAATGTGAAGAAAATGCACAATATCAGCATATCAGGGCCTAAACATGCCATTATACCACAGCATCCACAACGTCCGATAATCTGATGATCAAAGAAAGAGGAATGACAAATAAGAATCTGCTGCTGCACCACAATCTTTCATTGCAAAGAATCAGTCTTTTGCTATGTTTCAATCACCGAGACTAGAACTATTTATGTGAGACCAGGAGTTACCAAAGAAATGGGAGAGATAACATTATAGTGAATTACTAGAAACAGTAATAATAGTACAATATTCAGGAGGTATTTAAGGAAATTTGAGACGACTGACCACAAGATATTAGTATCTCCAGAAGAGAACTGGAGGTGGTGTGCTCCCCTTTCTCTCCCACGTATCTCAATTAACCATTCCAAATGCTGTGGCATAGCAGTGGACTCTTTGCTCCTTGTTTGCAGAGTCACCACACACCACTGAAACACCATTTCCACATACTCCTGCCTCCCTGCTCCTTCTTGCAAGGGAACTGTGGCTAGACAATGACAATTTACCTCTCCTTTTTTCTCTTCCCTTTTCCTTCTTTTTCCTTCCACCCTCCAATCTGGTTATTTTTTGACTGCCAGTTGGGATTATTGCTCTTTTTCCCTGCTAAAATAAAAACAAACAACAGTTATACTTCAGATCCTGGGCTTAAGCATGAGATCTGTCTCCAACAATAAACAGTCACATTTTCTTGCCTGAGGTGCGGTGCTATCTCCTATGACACTGAGTAAAGCAAGCCTTGCAACTAAAGGCAAATTTGCCTTCTGGATTCGCATGTGCAGTTTTCTGACTTCTCCAGTAACTACCTATCCGCAATCCTGAGCGGAATTATGCCCTGAGAATTGAGCACTGGCTGACGTTTGCCTAGCCTTAGAGCATGAAAAATTTGCCTTTCTGAGCTGAGGGACAGCAACAGTCTAGAATACACACAGCTAAATTAGAATAGTACCCTTTCTTTTTGACATATCTTCATTTCAGACCACCTTTTATTACATTTTGCTATTTTCCAAGCATCTTGAAGCTTACTACTTGCAAATGGTAAATTTGTAAGGAATTTAGCATGTACAAAACAATAGACAATATAATAGTGTCAAATTCTCACCTCTAAATGAAGGTCTAAAGTAGAGAAAATTATGATTTTCCAGGAAGCAAAGACAAAGATTCCCCCTACCCCAATCTCATAATGTCACACAGGAAGATAATAAACCAAGGACTGAAAAGGTACGGGACACCATATTGTTGCTTCTGCAAGCTTACTGTGCCCTCTGTTGATCATTATAATACTCTTTACAAATACATGACGACACATGTGTTCCCAATGTCCCTGTCTTGTTCAGGACAGTCTGTGGCTGCCAGGTCCATGACACAGCTGCACAGGTGAAGAGCATGATGTCTACGGTACCCTTTCCCTATTTTACGCTGAACCTGGAAAAATGCAGAGTGAACAGGGCAAGAGATGACCGTTTAATGGTTGAAACCACCAAATACTCCCCTCAAAAAACCTGCATTCTTTCTAACTACAGAATTCGTATGTGATATCAAATTAGAACAAATAAAATCAACCAATCTTTCCATAGGTGGTCACTACATTAGTATTTCTCATCTCAAGGGTGTCTTGAACAAGACTTCAGTATAATTTGTCAAAGTGCTCAGAACTAAGGACACCATGGAACCAATGGCAGCATTGCTTTTATTATTATGGAACATAATGGACCTACAAATCATTTACACATGCAGTCCAGTATTGCTACAGACATAGAAATAAAACCGGAATATAATTCTTATGTCTCAAATCCTAAATACCATATTCATTTATCTGCATTGAGATGGCCATATGTGATACTACATGTTTTTCTTCCTAAAAGTACTTTGGAAGGGAAAG
>NW_010511648.1:12482-34336 GCF_000687285.1 Phaethon lepturus
TCCAAAGTGTATTCTCACCCCTGTTGAGTTTTCCTGAGGAAGTAAAGGAGGTGAGAATTTTACTTCCAGATACAACACCATCAGGCACACAATTTTCTCTCGGGTGTCCTGGAAAATAATAAAGATTGAAGCATATATATATATATGCTTTTATATATATATAAAAATATTATATATAGAATACTTTCTACAAGTCTTTATAGAATTTTGATTGTTACGTAATTGTTTTTGCCAGTTTTTTCAACAGTTCAAAGTATCAACACCAACCTTTCGCTTAGTGTCTTTCAGGTTCATTTGAGTAGCCCTCTCAGCTCAGGCTTAACAACTACTACAAATGCAAGAGTCCTTATTCACCTTCCCATCAGAAACTCTGCCGATTGTTGTCCAGACACAAACTGTGGTGACTGATACGCTGTAGAAGAATCCACTAATACAAATAAAAAAGCTGCCTGAAAATCTCCACTGCTCTTCTCAAACGTCTGTCCAGTGGAAGGGCAGATCAGACCATTATTACTAACATGCTGACATTCTAAGTTTTGTGAAAATGTTTCAGAAGGTAGCTGTATTCTGTATGCTGTTGAAGATGTACTACTATGCTGTCACCCAGTGCTAATGTTCCCTTTTGGATCTGTCTGTGTTGCAAAACATCTTTCCACTGATGTTTTACACAAATATCTTACCTTTTACTAGAAGTTTCCGTGCTTCGTGTTTTGCTTCATCTTCCACAATTTCCAGACATGAACTTTACATTTACACTATAGGGTGTATTTGCTCTAACTGATTTTTCATTAACATCTCTCCAGGACTGTCTTCTCTCTAATACACTCATCTTGTAGACATTTTATTTGCAGTTATGTGAATCTTCAACTTTGCTACAGTATCTGCTGAGTCTAAATTACTCTGTGCTGATGATAAACTGGTGCTTCTTTTGCCAATGCCTGTTCTTAGTCTCCTACTAGTTTTTAACAGTCAGATGTCAATTCATATCCTTCAACGATACTACAAACACTTAAACAAAATATTCTGTTTTCCTTACAATTCTGGCCCTTCCAGATACATTGTTCCTTTTTTCCCTATGACCATGTGTTAAAGTGTTTTTCTCACTTTGCTGAGCAGACATTTTTCGTATTGTAGTTAGTGAGCTCCTTTCTTCAGAAATTCCTGTTAAGCCTTTCTCATGACTGCAAAACCATAAACCCTATTGTCATTCCACAGCAAGAACATACAAGATGATGGAAACACTTTCACTATCTCAAAAGCCTTGTACACTGCTACCACGCATGCATAAATAAAAAGTTTGTTGATGCACTGTTCATTTTAGAAAAGACTTACTCCTCCTCAAAACTATTCCTCAAGCAAGAGTTTATTGAACTAGATCCACTCAAAAGACTGAAGTGACAATAATACGCACATCAGCTACATTCCCAGAGCATGATTATTGTGAATATACTCAAAAGGACTTTGAAACGAGGCAGAAGAGATCTGAACACATGAAATGTATCTGATAAAAAGTAGAGGACTAAAATACACAATTTTGGAATTAAGTATTTTAAATCAAATGTTATATAGGATTTGGAATATATGTCATACTATTATGGAGGCCAAACCACAGTTCTTCATTCTCCGTCTGACTATCGCCACAAATAAATGTTATTATGAAGAAAATTCCTGCTTAAATGTATTTCATTCAACCATATGCTTCTGAGAACTAATAACTAACTTCCAATTTCTAAGGGTGCCCATTCACATTTTACATTTAAATAGGAATTTGCACACACACAATGCCTACAACACCAGTGCAGTTTGTATGGCCACATGCAGATTCCAAAAGATCAGAAGTATTTGCACAATATTCTCCCAGCACCAAGAGGTTTGAGGATACACTGATACTAATTCCATCTAAATAATGCTAAACACATATTAAAAAAAAAAATCTTAATTTGGAAACACGAAGAGCTTGCAGAATCATGGCTACAACACTCATAGTGAAAATGAATGCACCGCAGTCTGCAGCTGATAGCTTAAAGAACTGTATAACAGCGTCTTCTGTAAAACCATCTCTGCATTGGGTTAGCAGTTTGATCAATATGTATTCCAAACTACATTATGTCACTTTAACCTAGAGGGAAATACCAGCCCTTTGGACACAGAATTCGAGCACACTGCTGTCCTAATACTCTGATTAATGCTGTGAGCTACATCCTGCCTAGCCTTCCTAATCTCTGGGCTTTCTAATTTATAGGAGAGATGGATAGGCTATCAGTGGGGAATTATGAGGATTACTAGCTGTTTATCTCTCCTTTACAGAGACAGTTTGCTGCTTATAGAATTACCATAAACCCTCCAGCTACAGTGCCACTTCTATACTTATCCAGAAGTCTAGCTACCTTTGGCACAAAATATTTTGGTAGCCAAAATACAAGAAAACGTTGGAGTCAATGGATGTATTTTTTTCTGTAAATGATTTGAACATACTGTCAAGACCTGTCATGTTACTTCAGTGGTAATTTGTCTGCAGGTTATGGTGCATTCCCTTGAAATCCAGTGCTGTGATCTTGTCTACACTAATTAGAGTTCAGCATTAAGGCTTGGAGGTTGCCCTCAAGCATCACCACAGGTGAAACCATTAAACATGTATGCCAAGTCATTTCTGCACTCACAGCAACTTATGTAACCCATTTCAAAAGATTTAATTTTTATGGCCACCAGGAATGCTACTGACTTTCCTATTATCTGAAAATCAAAGGTTTCCTCAATGCTTCTACAGAAAGTCCTTATGCTATGGAGCACAAGTTTCATGCGGGGGTGAAACTAATCAAAGTTTGAGAGGAAACAGGTATGTTATTTGTTTTAGTTACCTGAAGAAGGAAGAAAGAAAGGGATCCTATAACATTTATTATTCTACTGACTTTTAAAAATCTGAATCTGTACAGAACAACTTTGCTCATTTCAAAAGAAATTTAAGAACGAGAACCACCAGTAAGATAAATTTTAGCCCTTGTACAGTATTTTTAATAACTACAAATGTCCTCCAACAACACCTTTTAAATATGGACTGCATTTATAGCCAGGGTATTTACAGTCAGGGTATCTCTGTAACCAGAATTCAATTAAGTGACCATTTGAGCACTAACATTCAGCTAATTTGTATGTATTTCATATTGCTTAGAAACAAATTTTAGCCTATGTTATATAAGCATGTTCTTACTCAATTCCTCATCATTTGTCATTAAGCTAAAACTTTGCCTTTACTACCTAAGCAGTCTGATAAAGAGGAAGCATTAAGAACAGTTAAAGTTCTGAGTCTCTAATTCTGTGCATCAGAATAGGTGTATGCATATTTATAAACATAATAAAAAGGTGTAGAACACAAAGATACTTCACACTCAAAGTCACAACATACCGTCTTTGTCATTGTACAGTCATTTGTATTTGTCTATGCTTACTTTATATTCAAAGACTGTAACAAAAGAAAATTGTTAAAACATAATCATTGGTTAAAATAAGAACTATTTTATTCTCTGTATTATCTTCATTTACTTGTTTCTTATACCTACACACATCTTTTGAAATACTCATTTTTTTAAGACTTAAAAAAAACCCCAACCAAAACCAAACCAAGCTTCATGCCTGAATTCCTTTCAGAACATTATAAAATGTCTCAGCATATAAAACACACAGGTGTAGTCACACAGGTTTTTCCTTCAAGGTATTAAGTCTTGTAATAAGAAACAAAAATACAGTTACCAAAGAGGAGAAGCCCCACCTAGGAACCAGAGGAGTCTGCCACACCAGTCTCAGCTCACATTTGTGTAACCCTGTCATGCCAACTTCTGCGGTTTTATCCCATCATCTAATCTCTGGTCAGCTCCTCAGTGAGTATAAACCAGCAGAGATTCATCCCTACTTTCTCATGCTTTTTAGTACTTCCTCAGCTGTCTCCTGTCTTATCTAATAAATTCCCTACTGTCACAGTGGCTTTGCACATTGAAGATACTTTGATCTTTCCTCTTCTCCGAACCCCAAGTTTAGCCTCTGAGGGAAGGAAATTATTTTACCTAAGTAATTTGGCCAAAGAGGAAGCTATCAATGTGAAACTTAACAGACAGAGAGAGGAGATCATACTAATTACCTCGTCCAGTCTCACACCCTGTGAAAGCCTGCTAAGAAAAGTGGTAGCATGAGTGAGCCTACCCTCTGTCTCACTGAGCCACGTTAAGTCCATGCCTTAGTGTGCTGTCATATCCCATTAGCAGGATGAAATCACCTTATTTTCTTCTGTCCTGGCTTTGTTTGCTTTTCTGGCAGGGCATGCTGAAAACATACCAGGTTGGTTGGATTTATCAAGGCAGATTTGGCTAGATACAGAAAGGCAGAATTGGGAACCTTTCCAACAGGTTCTTGAGATCTACTGGCACATTTACATAAGATGTGAGGTTTTAACTTTAAAAATGGATCATCTAAATAAGTATGTGTTAAGGGATGAAACATGGATAAGTCACGTTATCAATAGAAATTGCACACTTCTCAAGTGTCCATCACTCTGGTCCCACCACAACTGTTCTTGTCAGTTCTGATGTACGTATCCCAACACTTATTTCTCATATTCCCTGCTCCACACCAGGTTGTATTTCAGGGACATAGCTTGTATCAGCAAAGGACAACAGCATTGCTTCAACACTCAGAAATAAGCCACGATTCCTTTGTGCAGAAGGCAGATAGAAATTTGCTGCTGACAGCGGCAGCAAAACAGTGTCCAGCCTCACTAGCTCTGCTGCACTGGTGCGTGCACAGGCAAGAGTGAAGCCATTCACATCCCTTTTCCAGATCACCTCTCTGCTGTGGATAAGTGAGCACTGCAAGCTGAATGCTTGTGCTTGAAGGACTTAATGGGTGGATAAAGAGGAGATAGGCGTAAAGCTGGCTACTCCTGGCTATTCTAGTTTTTATGTCCACATTATTTGTTTGGTTTTGCTTTTATTAGCTTTGCTGTTGCCAAAATGGTGCTAAGTAGTGCTTCTCATAAAACAGAGACATAAACCAGATTTCCTTTGACATGAGTTGCAAAAATCCCTCCTTGGCTCAGGTGCTAGCCACTGCTTGAAGAACATCACCTGGCTCTGAAGATAAAGTTCATGCACTCATCCCTCCCAGCTGAGGCCACCATGTAGCTACTCTTACCTTCTGATTACCAACAAGTGTTGGAAGCAATGATGTCTTTCTAGAAATAGCTGCACTCTACTAAAACACACTCAGCCACATCTTATTAATGACTGACTTCCTTCAACTCCTTTTCCTTCCCTCCTTCAACACACACAGTAACTCCTCCTCCCCACACCTCCTTCCCTAACTCCTTAAGTTAAAAGTTTATAGACAGAAAACAGGCAAAGTAAAGGTTTATACTTAAAATGAAAGATCCACTGGTGTACTGGTATAGAGTATCACAGACTTATCATAGGAAGTCTTCCTCTTCTCTCTGGTATCCAGTGACAGGATGCGTGGCAATGCTTCAAAGCTGCACCAGGGGAGGTTCAGACTGGACATGAGGAAGCATTTCTTTACTGAGAGGGTGTCAATCACTGGAACAGGCTTCCTAGAGAGGTGGTCGATGCCCCAAGCCTGTCTGTGTTTAAGAGGCATTTGGATAATGCCTTTAACAACATGCTTTAACTTTTGGTCAGTGCTGAATTGGTCAGGCAGCTGGCCTAGATGATCTTTGCAGGTACCTTCCGACTGAAATGATTCTATTCTATTCTCTTCAGACCTTACAGATGGAAGTGTAAGACTGAAAGTATAAATCTGAAAGACAATTCTGTCTAGCAAAGCATGACATGGTGATTAAGGAAGAAAATATCATAAAAAATAAGCCATTGCTTCCTGGAAGATATTCAGGACAGTCAGGTTAAATGTGGTATAAACGGTAATCAAAATCGCAACCATCAAGCTGGAAAGACTGGCAGAGGAAATGAAGACAGGAGTGCTCTTCTGGGTTGAGAATAATGCACACTGAGTACAGCACCAGTGAGAAGACCAAAACCTATATAATGCAGATTATAAAACGCTGTATAGTCAATCAGAAAAGGGAGCTTTCTTAAAGTTCGAAGCACTAGTTTTCAGGGATGCGCTCAGCGGAAGCAGAAGAGAAAGCCCTTTGCTCCTCACAGGAGTTGCTCCATGGAATCTGCAGTGGTACCAGATTCGGGTGCCATTTCGAAACTGAGATGAGTAAGAGACTTGGCAGGAAATGGAAAAGGCACCTGCAAGAAAAAGTCTGGAAAGCTTTTATTTTATTTGAACTCCCACCGATGTCACCAATGCTTGATATCACTCACCAAGGTAGAAGTTAAGCAAACACATTCTCCCAAATTGCTGTGCAACTTTATCTTCATGTTAAATAAAATTTTTCTGCCATAACAAAGCTGATTCCTTTACGGTAGAATTTTGTCTCAGTACTATTTTCAACAATTAAAAAAACCCCAATGGATTAGACTCGGAATGATAGATTATCAGATTTTTACTTGAGATACTTGCAATCAAGTATGAATGGCACCTAGCAAGAACATCTGCTACTGATGAAGCTCATGTTGACTTCACACTGAGCACTTAGAAATCATTAACCGTGATGTCAGCATTGTTTTGTTAAGGCCAGAGAATTCATAAAATGAGAATTGGCTGTCAAAGTTATTTCTGTTTCTTTGTGAAAACCTCCTCAAATTCAATTCTGTTATGTATATACATTATAGAATCATAGAATAGTATGGGTTGGAAGGGACCTTGAAAGGTCATCTAGTCCAACCCCCCTGCAAGGAGCAGGGACATCTTCAACTAGAGCAGGTTGCTCACAGCCCCGTCCAACCTGACCTTGAATGTTGCCAGGGATGGGGCATCTACCACCTCTCGGGGCAACCTGTGCCAGGGTTTCACCACCCTCATTGTGAAAAATTTCTTCTTTATATCTAGTCTAAATCTTCCCTCTTTAGTTTAAAACCCTTGTCCTATGGCTACAGGCCCTGCTAAAAAGTCTGTCCCTATCTTTCTTATTTATGCTAACAAAAGCCATCCTATATTTTTATTTCATCTTCCCATAAAACCTGATTAAAAACAAAAGTATAAAGTATGCAAATGACACATTGCAAGAGAATACGCGAGTACCACAGGGGCACACTGTGGGGTTCTGTGATATTCATGTTTCTGCATAACTCGATTTATCCATTAGCAGAAAAATGGGAACTGTTAATACACGGGAGACATGCGCTCAGGAAGTTAGAGTGGCCTAGGTTGTTCTGGTTCGTTAATGGACAAAGTATCATACAACTCCTCCTTTTGCGTAACAGCCTGTAGGCAGTGCCTTCTTGGGTCCTCTGGGGCTGCCCTGTGCTGCTCTAGCAGCAAAAAACCCTTGAATTCAGTTATCCAATAACCAGGAATTACTGTGTCCAGGGTAAAAAACACACAACATACATAAACCAGGGACAATGAAACGGCCCCGCTTCTCCGCCCTCCTGTGCTCCTAGGGCTGGAGAACCACTTCTGGGAACTTGTTGTGTATTGTGCCATACGACCGCATACCCACAGGCAGGGTGCAGAGAAGCCCTCCTGCTCCTCGAAGGTGTCGCATGGGATTTGGCTGACTCAGAGCCACAGAATCACTGAAATGGCTCATATTTGTCATCACATTGTCTACTCAAAAATTTAATGTTTTAAAAAGAGGCTGATCTGGAAGATTCTTCGTATATAATATTATTCTAATTTCCATAGAGCCTTACATTACCCATGTGTCAGAAAGATGTCCAGGAGCTGTATATGAAGAATTCAATAGCAGAGAAGCATGCAGATTTGCACAAACATTAGGCAGGTGTTGTGTACCCTTGATGCATAAAAAAATTTGGGGAGAAGAGAGATGAAGTTTTTGTCCTAATGACTTTCTATTTCTCCAAATTCCCCTGTAGCTTAGACAGGACGATTTTACCATATGTGTAATTTAGACAAATCTTATTTAGAAACTGCCAGCTTTACAGGAAGTTTGGCAGAACTGTACAACTACAAAAAATACTTATGATTTGGGGCTTTAAGATGCTCTTCTACAGACTCAGTTATATGAGAAATATGGAATTATTTCTGGCCAATGTAGACAATGACTTCAATTTAGCAGTGGTCTTCTCTTTAATGACAAATTGCCCAAATTTCCCATTTCATACAGCTATTTTGCACCCTGTTATTCCTGCAAGTACAAAAGGAAATCAGTCATCACTCAAGCCCGTCAATGTTTACTGTTAAGAACAGGCTGAGTGTATGATATGCATCTGCATAAGCTCAGAAAAAGACTGTAATTTTGTTAGACATGATAAGCAAGAACTTCCCATAACAATTCTGTAGGATCGATTTATGCTGTCATGATCAATCTCGGTATTTTATATTTTCTCTTTCTACATTTTTCTTTGGGCACTTTTTCCTTCTGTGAGATTAATTTGTTTAGCATTGCTAATTTCTAGTGAATATTATATTAAAGTACATTTAAAGCTAGTAAAAAGTGTAGAAATAATCTGAGATTAACTGCAACAGATGCTCAAATGCAATTCAATTTTCTAGAACTTTACAATCTGACAGAGCAGTAAGGCACTCCGTAGAGGAGGAGTTACAAGTATGCACATTATCAAGAATGATCTGAGGTGCCCTAATCATAATTAACATTCATTCCAAAACTCAGCTTCAGACTCTTGAGGTGGAATTCTAGTGGCATGGAGGAATAAATCTGAAGGTGAATCCCAAAAATACAGAGGTAGTACAGGTAGTCTAGACTTTAATTTTACGTATGTTCTCTGTATCTCATTATTTATGTTCAGTGCTTTGCTATGTCATTACTTGCTCAAAGACAACACTACAGGCAGTGAAGTGGGACGAGGTGGAAACTTTCATTACACAGTCCCTGTTTTCTTCGGGATGCCAGGCTGCAACTGAAACGTTCAGCACTGATGGGGGGGTAAAAGCACTGAAAATGGAGTCAATGTCAAAACAGAACTGCAAATTTTGGTATGCTAAATCTAGCAACCTCACTTGTGGCTAATCCAGGCATAAATTAAGCTACCACATAGTAAAAAAATAGTTTAAAAGGTTTTGTCCAGTAAGAATATGCTATAGATCTCAGGTGATGTTGTGTTAAAATTGGAGCTAACAACAAAGATGAAACAAAAAAATCCTACTCTTTTTAGCAGAATGCAGAGAACAATAGAAGAATGTAAAAGCAATATACATGTTTACTATGCAATTAATTTCACAAATTAAACAGATTCCTCCTTGACTATCAGCAAAATCATGTTGCAAATGTTTACTAAAAGTACACTAATTTTCCTTTTTTTTTGTTGTTTCTTTTCATATGTACAGAAAATCTATAGCAGCCAATCTCAGCACAAGCTGACAAGTCTCATGTGGTCAGAGAAAACTTCAAATCCTTTGGGGTTTAGTTTTATCAGACATTAACACTGAAAAGAAACATATTTCCTGTTCATGATTTGGTTTGCAAGTCCAGATTTTCAGCTCTCTTACCTGTCCAGACTAATACTGCCTCTTTTTTACATAACTGTAGTCACACTTGGAATTACACAGCTACAGCTAATACTATCAATATTTCTAACATAAACCACCACACTGCAAATGACATGGTTGGATGAAAAGATGCAAGTTACATAACTCTTCAGTAGAAAACAAAATGCTTGTTTCTGACATTTATCCTTTAAACATAAAGGTAGTTGAAGAAAGGTCAATCAATAATTAAGGAATTTCTTAGATTATATATTATCTTAGTCCAGTTAAGATTCTTGTTCCTTTTCCACAATGTTAATATTGAAAAAAAAAATCCAAATAACTCTTGAAATAATGAAAAAACACATTGGTTTCTTAAGTTCCTTTTTTTTTAAGGGAAATACCACCGTTAATAAAAGTACTTCACAATGTGTAAATATAAACACATTATACTTAAAACTTCTTTAAACATATGCTAACAGGTCAGTAAAACTGCTTTTGTTGGAATCAGACTGTAAGCAATACCACTGCAGAATCCAGTGGAGTAGAAAATCAATTTAAATTATTAAAATTAAGAAATGTATATGTCACATATACATTTGTCACATATGGAAATTACATACGTGTGTATACATTATGCATTTTGTATTTAACTAATGTTTTTATGAACTACCAGAAAATGTGATTCATAGAATAAAATTTTCAACTACCTCACAGACACCAATAACAAACCGTTCAGCCTGAACTTTGCATAGTTCAAGGCATCCACAGTGTATTTGTTTGTGGCCAAAATACTATCTGCTGATGTGAAAAGATAGTAATAACCACTTTTGATGTTCGTATTTCCTCTGAAGAGTAAAATATCTAGTCATTAGAAAAAAGGAAAATTATTTTCCATCATCAAGCATTACATAGAAGACAGAGTTATTTATTATTATTACAATTCATATTCTTATATGGCACAAGGAACAACTTTTTTTCCTCATGTGATTTTCATAATTCTGTTGCATTCCAGGGAACTGTCCTCTTTTCTCCCCCAAACTTCCTTTGCAACATACTGTTGCCAAGCAGCATAGAAATGCTGAAAACCAGGCGAGGCAAAGAATCCTAAGAATGAGCAAACAATCAATAGCCACGCTTGAAATCAAAGGCTCACTCGGAAAAAAGTTAAGGGATAAACTGGTCACAGTTTATGGTGCCACAGAACAATAGAAATTTAGTAATAGGAGTCATTAGCAGCCAAGATCAGACAAACTCAGCTTTCAAATGAAAGGAAGATGGTTTTAATAGCAGGGGCAATTTACCAAGTATTGTCCATAATTGCCCAATCCATGAATATGTTAAAAATCCAGGACATAAACTTTTTAAGACAACATGCTCATCAAACTCAAGACCTCACCTACTGTAAAGTAGCCAGGTCAGCCCTCCAAGATTACTCAACTTTTTTTATTGTAAACTGTCCAAATATTTTTAAACTCATTTCAAATTGTAAGAATTATATTATCACAACTATCAGATAATAACTATCAGAATTTTTAATAATACACTACAATTATAAATGGACTGCAAATTGTTCACAGCTCTGACTTAGTCATCTTCATTTCTGAAATACATGTAATGCCTCACAAGGTATGTGAAACTACTGCATCTGATACTGCATCTCAAGTAAATATTAGAGATAGATCTAAAGACAAAACAAATGTTTGTCAACAAAATTTAGTTACTTATTGAATTGAGAATAGAAGTGCCCAGAACATTTCCAATAAGTTAGTATTTTCTGGTCAAAAGGCATTTAATTAGAAAATAATTTTTCTTTGAGAGACGTATTTTGGGTGGAAGTATGATTTTCAATGTATTTTGAAGAGGCAAATCTGATTTCCTTTTAGCCTACCTGTCCACAAGAGTTCCTGTGTGGCTGGTGGAAATGAAACTACCAAATTCCAATTTTTATTCCAGCCTTTAAGTTTTTTGTACCCCAATGTTTTTAGTATGGTTAGGCACGTCTTTCTCCCAGACACCTTCAGTGTGTTTCAAAAAAGTCAGGGCTGTATTCCCAAAGTACACTCAAGGTTCAAATTCATTTTGCTGCCTGTGAAGAGAGCTTATGCAATTAAAGCAGCTCTGATGACACTCATTTGTTAAATAAGGTAAAGCTTCCACCAGAGGTCAGTTTCAGAAGAGAGGTTGCTTGGAATAAATGAACCAAAAGGGGAAAAAAAAGTCTACTTTACTACTACTGAACATAACACAGAGCTGTTAATCTCCTTTCAGTTGCTATTAGCTCATTACATTCGCTTCAGCTTCAATATTCAAACACCTAGATACATTATGTTTCATTAATGTGGGTGACTGAGGAAACTGGGGTGACTTCATTTAGGAATTACATAAAAGATGCTGAATGCAAAAATCACAGAATCATTAACATTGGAAAAGACATTTAAGATCATGAAGTCCAACCATCAACCCAACACCACCATGCCCACTAAACCATGACTTGAAGTGCAACGTCTACAGGTTTTTTGAATACTTCCAGGGATGGTGACTCCACCACCTCCCTGGGCAGCCTGTTCCAATGCTTGACCACTCTCTCAGTAAAGAAATTTGTCCTAATATCTAGTCTAAGCCTCCCCTGGTGCAACATGAGGCCGTTTCCTCTCGTCCTGTCGCTAGTTACTTGGGAGAAGAGACCAACACCCACCTCACCACAACCCCCTTTCAGGTAGTTGTAGAGAGCGATGAGGTCTCCCCTCAGCCTCCTCTTCTCCAGACTGAACAACCCCAGTTCCCTCAGCCGCTCCTCATAAGACTTGTGCTCCAGACCCCTCACCAGTTTTGTTGCCCTTCTCTGGACACGCTCCAGCAACTCAATGTCCTTCTTGTAGTGAGGGGCCCAAAACTGAACAGTAAGCGTGTAACATAAACCTGGGATAGTTTATTAAGCACTTTTAACAGAGACAATCCCATAGATTATAGATTTTTATTATTTTAACTTAGTAACTATACATTATAACCTGTATATATGCACTGTTTAATTCTGCCTCAGACATAAGCCTTACACATTTCTCTGTGACGTTAGCGGCTCCAAGAGTTCATCTTAACTTTATTGTGACTATTTTGTAAAATTGAGTTCAACAAATACTCAGCAGTCTATGCACCTATAAAAATGTAATTTCCAGATAGTGACTTATGTTGAGCATATTAGTTGCAAATGCTAAAATAAAATACTTCAAAGTGATGATTTTGATGATAATATGAGGAAAAAAGGACATATATCATTATTCTTCTCTTACTTTTTCTGAAATCTGGTTGACTTTCAGGACTAGCTTCCAATGCAGAACAACTCATTTGAGAGAAAATGTATCCCCTCTATTTTAGCAAAAATAATCTCCCCATTTGAAAAAACAGTAAGTTGTAGCTAAAAAAAAAAAAAAAACCCCACACCCAAAAACCCCACACCAACTAGGAAATGGCTGGGGGGGGAAGTCTCCTTCTAATTGTCATCATTCACAATCAACTTTGTGACAGACAGTATATATACTGAATGTGGAAAAAAGGGAAGGAAGGACCCACTTCTCTTCTACCTCTACTGTATTTTTTGTCAGGAGTAGAGTGCTGATGTCCAGAAACATGGTGTTCCTACCATTGCAAACTGCCTTTCTGAAAGAACCACCCAAATAAGCTTACCCTATAGAATGACAACCCTAATCAGACATAAATCCTAACTGTTGTTATTCTGAGGTGCCATAGAGAAGTCAATTCTGTACCGTATTTGCACTGTAAGGAAAAAAAAAGGAAAAAAAAAAAGGAGTAAAACATGATCTGTCGACCATTAGTCTCTTTAATAAGCCATACACTGCAGTCCTTTGGACTGATGTTCTCTAAGCTCAAAGAAGTACATCGTACGAAAAAACACCTCTATAAATTCCTATTCATATACTGCAAAATTGACTATCAAACCCCTTATTTTAGAATATAAGGTAGTATTAGTTTGACTTTTTAATGGTTAACCATTGCGCTAAATCTGCCTAGAAAAGAAATATTCCATTTGTAATGGGTATAGTTAATGAAACAGACAATATTACATCAGCATGGTAAAATCACTAAATAATTTAATTCAAGCTTTCTTAAACTCCATTAGCATATTTTAACTTTCAACTATATCAATCCTATTTGATAACAACCCATTTACTGCATAATGCCCTGAAATCCCTTGTACCTGTCGCTCATACACTTCCATGTATATTCTATCCTTTCATGATTCTTTTAGCGATGCGGTATTTTTTGTAGTCTAAATGTTACTTCAAGATTCAAACTATGAATTACTATAATTTTAACATTCCAATACTTAAATTACTTTTTGTAATTTCATTGTGTTGTCCACTGATCACTGATTCAAAGGTAGTATTAATTCCAGAGGTGATCTATCACATTACATAGGTAATTTTTTCACATGCAGCAAGAATAAATCTCATCACTTTAGTATCTTTCAAGACATCATCATGCCTAAAGATAAAATGATTTACCAACTTTGCTGACCTATTTTTCTTCTAAAAATTTAGAACCATCAGAAATATTTAATGACTTGATTTAAAGTGCTGAAATGGAAGCATGCCAAAAGCATATTAAAAAGCTGTTTTTTTCCCCAAGAATTAACACCTGTCAAATTAATAGGTTTTGAAGTGGAAGACCTCATGTCCATCTCAACTTGCAAGTTTGCAAGTAAATACTGTAAAATGGAATATGCCTTATTTCTAAAGAAGCATGAAAGCGCTACGTCCTTTTCTGATTATAAGGTTTGCCCGCAGTAAGACTTCACTATGGAACCTCCGTTTTACTTAATCATGCACGAGAATTAACCTCTCTCCTTTGGAAACTACTGACCGTAATTTAGAGAGATGCAAAAGATAATTCTGAGACTGATTTAACTATTACAGCACTGAAAAAAAAGCTTACAAGCCTTGCCATACTATTTCCAACCAAGAGGCCAAGTGCTAACAGCCACACTTTCCCAGGTATGTCCTGTGAAAATAGCTCTGTGCTGCAGCTAAGACACATAACAAACATTCAGCCTCAGCACAATGGAACAAATAACCATCCAAATGTTATATCTAAGATACTTTGCCTGATAAAACATGATGCAAGTACTAGCATAATTATTATTTATTTACAAACACCAAACTTTTTTAATAGGAAGTCAAAATACACACTTCTAATACCACTCTCATTAGGATGATACCTTCTCTAGGCAGCATAGTTGCAGCTGACCAGTGTTAGTCTACCCTTGGGAAAAGAAAATCACTCAAGAAATAAAACCCAAAAACTACCACCAATTTCTTTATAAACATACAAATCTCTGCTTCAGGTTATTTTCTATGAAGAGATGCCATATAGGATTAAAAGGTAACGTGTTTCTAAATATCTGAGAAATGTCAGCAATGTTTCTATTGAAGAACATTTCAAGCAAATGTCAAAATGCATTAGAAGAAATAAAAATCAAACAGTAGGTGAAAGATGCAGTAGAGGAACAGATCAAAGAGAAATCAAGCATATATATATTTTTAAATATATATATACACACACATTCACATAAACAAGACCTCCAGCTAGAGCTAATGATTGCATATAAATAAAAACTTTTAAAAATTAGAAATAATTAAATGTTTCAGCCCTATTTACTAGACAAGAAGAAAATGACAATAAAGAATTCCTTTATTTATTAAACTATTTATAAATGCATGAAGTGCCTTCTGCATGCCTTCTCCAGAACCAATATAATGAGCTGTACATTTATGGAGGTTTATGCTATTGGCAACATACTTGATCAGTTCAAGGTTCAATCAGAGCAAACTCCAGAGGTGATAGCTTGAAAGTAATCAAACAGAACTGAAAATAATAAAAAAATCTTACTTGAGGGTACAGGAGTTGGATATTAAACCAGCAAAATGAAATACATCTTGTCATAAAGTTTTAGCGATGAACAATTTTACACTACTTGCTTTACTTACTACTTGAAACACGTTAAATAATAATACTGTTGAATCAAGTGTTTATGAACTATAACAGCAAGCTTCTCATAAACTAGCATAAGACAGTGTTACAATAGTTAAAAGACCGTCAACAGTGTGAAAAAGTATGAAACTAATTTTGGGATATGGCCAATGACATGAAAAAACTCATTCTGTCATTAATACCAACTGACCTGTATATTCCTGAATGTATGATTGGAAGTAGTTAAGTTCTTGCAGACATCCTTTACGATTTTGATGCAACTAAGAAAAGTTCCTTTGATTGTTATTCAGTACCTGTCCTGGTTACACTCCACTACAATTCTCTTTTTTCTAAGTTGTAGGAAAAGAACTGTGGCATTATGAGCACACTCTACATTGTCTGTAGTTGTTCTTGAGGCAACACAAGCTCTAGCATCTTACCTAATCTCACTGCACACATCAGGCTTTTCTAGGAAGGAGGTCACCAGCTCAGCTCAGCGGTACGTGGCCTCTGGTATAGATAGGAGTGACCAACGTTCAAACACTCGCAGCCGCCTCTCTACTCAAGTATGCAATTGGCCAAATAACAAACAACAAAAGCAAGATCACGGTTCCTGCATTCCAGAGCCTGCTCCAACCCTGCCCTTAGAATTCATACAATATACATCAAATTCACTGTTGATTTTGTTATTGTTCTGTGATAACAATGCTTTACTATTGTATTTATTTTCTAATTTTTTTCATTAAAAACATGATTTTTATCTGAATCAGTACTATAATACAGGGTCTGTATTTATGTAGTGGTTTGTGTACTTTTGAAACATCCTTTCATTTTGTTCACAAGTCAATGAAATAGACTTTTCAGTTTTACCAGCTATTTTGTAATAGTGGCAAAAGCAAAAAGTAATTCAGTATCTTTTTGCGTAATGCAGCTCTCATCCTTTGCAAATGTGTCATAATTCAAAAGTAAGTAATTGTTTATTTTTGCACAGGCATAGCTAGCAGTATGTGCTGGGTTATCTGTAATATATGTCTGTGATTAAAGAACTAAAATATGGCTTTAATTAGGGAGGTAAGAAAAGCTATTTCAATGTTTCCTTAAATACACAGGGAAGTTTTTGCTCCACTGAGATGGTGAGAGAAGAGAAAAAATATCCTAGAATGACCTGAAATTTCTTTTTTCTGGGCTTTCCTAATTTTGAGGAAGTGCTAGATTTCTAATTGTAAGTCAAATTGTTACATTTTCTTTCTCCTTTCTGTGTGTTTGCCTTGTTGCACATATAAGAAAGTTGGATTTAATTTTCCCACCTTTTCACAGCAAAAAATGCATCATAAAAAAACCCCAAACCAAAATACAACAATCCCCACCCTAAATCCTTCTGCTGGTTTTTTTTTTTCTGTGCCTTCACAATTTTTTAATGCTGATTGTAACAACAAGATTTCACAAACCACTTCAATTCCCAACCTTTATTTTATATTGTACTACAACAGGGTTAATTCAATTAATTCTGTGGACACGTCTTTTTCTACCAGAAAAGGAAAATTACCGTCCTTGCACACTCAGTTAAGGGCAAATAGCTCTTTTGTCTTTGTCTAATTTGGCTCGAACAGAGAAGCTACTGGCTTCACTTCTTGAATTAATACATTTTAAGATTATAGGAAAATTCAGGTAGGAAGGGACGCCTCGGAGTTTCTACTCGAAGCTCCTGCTCCAAGCAGGGTCTGCTGTAACATCAGACTTGGATGCTCATGGTTTTGTCCGGTTGGGTCTTGAACACTTCAGAGAAGGGAGCCAGCCCAGCATCTCTTGCCAACCCAGTGCAGCACCTGGCTGTCCTCAGTGTGAAATTGTTTCTCCTTATACTCAGTCTAAACTGACTGTTTCATTCCATTAACTGTTGTCCCCCCACTATGCATCACTGCCTGGCTCCATAATCTCCCTGCAGGTTCCAGAGGCTGCTGTTGGGTGCCCCCAAAGCCTTCTCCAGGCTGAAACAGTCCTGGTCCCTCACCCTCTCTTCAAAGAACAAGTGCTCCCTCCCTGACCATCCTGGTGGCCCTCTTCTGAACTTGCTCCAGTTTATTAATGTCCTTCCTGTACTGAGGGGCCCAAAACTATCCCAACACTATCAGAACTGACAAATCCTAATCAGGAGCCAGCTTTTCCCAATACTAGTCTGGAGGACCTCATAAGTTGTTACAAAATGAGTTAAAAGCAGAGCCTGATCCTGCTGGGCAAACTCCAAGAACTAAGAGCAAACACCAACCAGAGCAGCATCCCAAGCCACCTGCAGGTGCCCCACCCTGCAAAGGGCCCCCTTACTGCTGAAGCCCTGCTAGCTGCCTTCACCATCACCCACTGTCAAGTCCCCCTGGCAACCCCTAAAGTGCCCAAGCCTGACTTACAGTCCATGCAGCTCCCAAGTGTCCAAGGCACTGCTTGGGTCTCTATGGTCCTGAAAGAGCTAATGCCTCATTTACTGCCCCAGACACCAAAGCTCTGCTCAGGGTCTCTAAATGGACAAGATCATGCTAGCTGCAGTCCCATCCCAGTGAGGTTTTCCCCGCAGCTGGTGCCTAGTCAGAGACAACATGCCCAGCTGAATGCCTGCAGCAAGCCACTGGTTCACTTGGCACAAGGTCCTCACCTGAGTCTGAATCCAAGGGAGTATTTTTCCTGATTGCATTAGGCAATACACTGGACTGTTACATGTACTCACCTGAGCTCCTGCCTCTGCCTTATGGTTTGCCAGCAAATTTGCACTAGCAGCTGTTTCAGCTACTTCAAACCAATTTTTCATGGGCCTGGCCTTGAACGCTTCTCTTTGGTATATCATAGAAATGTCATACTCCTACAAGGGACCATAGTAAGCAAACGAGACAACGTCTGTTGTCTACATGCAAGGAAGATGCTTAAGTTTGCCATTACCTAGACACCTAAGGCACAGTTCAGTTGCTCTCAGAGATGCCCTGCAATATTCCTTCCTGACCTCCAGCTATTGCTTCTGCTTCAGGAGGCTGCAGGTCTCCGACAGGTCCTTGGGTTGGAAGGGACCATTTAAGGCCATCTAGTCCAACCCCCCTGCAGTGAGCAGGGACATCTTCACCTAGAGCAGGTTGCTCAGAGCCTCATCCAAACTGGCTTTGAACGTTTCCAGGGAGGGGGCATCTACCACCTCTCTGGGCAACCTGTGCCAGGGTTTCACCAACCTCATTGTCAAAAATTTCTTCCTTAGATCTAGTCAAAATCTTCCCTCTTTTAGTTTAAAACCATCACCCCTTGTCCTATCGCAACAGGCCCTACTAAAAAGTCTGTCCCCATCTTTCTTATAGGCCCCTTCTAAGTACTGGAAGGCTGCAATAGGGTCTCCCCAGAGCCTTCTCTTCTCCAGGCCGAACAACCCCAACTCCCTCAGCCTTTCTTCAGAGGAGAGATGTTCCACCCCTCTGATCATTTTTGTGGTCCTGTGCTGAGGGCTCCAGAGCTGGAGGTAGATGTGAGGTAGAAATCAAATCAAATCCCACCTAATCTCTAATTCTTGCTTTCTGTGAATATAATAATGATATATGGCCCAAAATAATAGGCTCAGTAAAATGCCAACAGCAATATCATACAGAACTACTATGTACCTTTTGAGAGATAGAAGATAAACTGAGCTCTAAAATATTCATGACTTCCATGCTTCAGGGAATACTAAAAGGGTCTTCCAGAAGTCCTTCTCTTAGCTCAAGAGTAGCAGAGATTTCCATCTGTTATTCAGACTGTTGCTTTGAATTACAGTGGCAATCCCTGCCCTTATAAAAGCTCCAATTAATTCTGGTATTTTTTTTTAACATTCCTCCTCTTCTTTCTGGTGAAGCTTTCATACAGTTTGAAAAATTGCACTCAGATCAGCTCTACAGCTGTGAAAGAGCCATGAACAAGGAGTGAACACGTAAAGATTTTAAGTAAGTATGCTAATGCAGTCAGAAGCAGACAATATTCCTGAGACACAGGCTTTTCTATCTGCTAGGAGTATTTTCATCCACTCCAAATTTCTTGCTCTTGATTTGTACTTCTCCTCGTGCTTTTCCCAACTGTTAGTCTGTTTTTCCTCAGCTGTGTAACCTTTATGTCCCAGACAGGCACCTAATTCTGCCCTATACTGTCAACCTTATTTTACCTGGCTTCTTTGTGAGATCAAATGATGCAAAACTGAAACGTCCAAACTGCATAGAGGTGCCAGCTAAGGTTGAGGCATTGCTTTGATACTACTGTAGGTAAAACTGAATGAATTGCAAAAGTATTAAGCAGATGCCTTGATTAAATTCTTCTAAATGAATGTTCATGAATTATTCACTTCACTTTTAAGCCAAACAATTAATTTGAACAACATAGCAAAATGTTTTGAATAAACTCTTTTATGATATTATTCAAACTACCTATGGTTATAAGTATCCTGAATCCATCTGGATAAATTCCTAGATGACCTCATAGATTATCTTAAATGTTTCTTTGTGAAAAATTCTGTTGTTTTGTTTTGTCTTATATCTAGGCCGATGAAATTAATAAAAGGTAATACTACATTATTTCTCTGATAATTGTGGGATCTTACAGATCTACATGAAGCTGGAGACCAAATCCAACATATTCCTATGATAAATGCAGTTTGTCCTAAAGTACCTGCAGAAATTAATACTAATTGTGTAAGGAATACAATGAGCAACACTGTGGGATCCCTTTATTTGAGGAAGTCTTCATTTCATAAATGAATAAAGCCATTTTCTTTTCTGATACTTTGCAAAATGCATGTTTATGGCAAACTGTCACTTGTATTCAGATTTAGAACCTAGAAACTACAGTGATGGTTCCTTGGAAATGCTTAAAATAGATAAGATGGATTGACTGATTGAATATTCCTTTGAATTATTGTGAAAGCACCAGAACTATCTAAATCATGCTGTGAAAAAAGTGGAGTTAGAAGTTATATAACTTCAAGTTGCTATAAATTGCTTCTTGTTGAAAGCTATATAAAACACTTTCAAATCTGTCATGTTCCACCTCTTCTGCTTTAAAAAAAAAAAAATCTAACTGAAAATGTCCAAGAAAAACGTGAATCAGGCTTATGTTGTTAAGTAGGAGCAAAAGCTATGCCACCACAAAGACTGGATACTCTTTCACAATTAAATATAAGAACTTGGTCCATTTTTATGTCCAGAATATATTTATTACAATAAGACTCATTTTTCTTAGGTTAGCTAACCCAGTGTAGCTAATTCAGCAGCAAAACCAGCTTAGACATACGCCTTTTCTCACAGACACACTATCTTAATTGTTACTTTAATCCAAGTTAATTTCTTGAATACAGATTATATTTACATTCTTTCTGCTGCTGATATTCCCATGTGCCCTCAGAACAAGTGATCTGACAAAGCAGCCAGGAAAACACATTTTCCACTTCTCCTCCCACAGCAGCATGCAAGATGACTGCACAGCCACAGCATCCCAGAGAATACACTCTACAGCGTCCCATCTGACCTCCAACCTTTGCAAGAAAGCAGCCTCAAATCTTGGACTAGATTGGCTAACCATAAAACTGGAGGAATGGAGTATAAACAGTAAGAAGGCATGAAGGAGCCAGAATCTGCTTTATTTGTAGTGGTGCAAACTGAAAAAATTAGCACAGTAGATGGCAGAAGACAGTACAGAGGTCAAAGCTGTAGGACAACACCTGAAGACTACCCTTGCTATTCCTTATATTAACCACTGTAGCCAACAGGAACTGTAAAACCAGTGACAGTGAGATTAATGTCAGGTCCTTCTTTTCTAACCTGAAATACATATTTAAATCTAGAAAGGAACGCCTTTTCCCTCTTTTGGCTATTTTATATAGAGATACACACATTTTACAACTGCTATTCTGATTTTTTTACTGGCAGTGAAATTTTAAAAGCATTTTAACAGTTTCACTGGGACCAGAGAGTGAAACTACTACCAAATGAGGCTTTGAAAAAGAATAGCCGGAGGAAGCACTCACCATTTTCAGGACAGAATATCCCTCTGCAAAAAAAACTTGTTTACTAAGACAGGTGCCTTCCTCATTAAAATACATGGGCTGGCAAAGTGAAATAACAAAGGGGTTGTGGCAGAACTGCATTACACAGAATCACAGAATCATTAAGGTTGGAAAAGACATTTACGATCATCAAGTCCAACCATCAACCCAACACCACCATGCCCACTAAACTGTGTCCTGAAGTGCCACGTCCACACGTTTTTTGAATACTTCCAGGGATGGTGACTCCACCACCTCCCTGGGCAGCCTGTTCCAATGCCTGACCACTCTCTCAGTGAAGAAATTTTTCTTG
>NW_010511648.1:34461-34730 GCF_000687285.1 Phaethon lepturus
GGCCTCCTCTTCTCCAGACTAAACACCCCCAGTTCCCTCAGCCACTCCTCATAAGACTTGTGCTCCAGACCCTTCACCAGCTTCGTTGCCCTTCTCTGGATGCGCTCCAGCACCTCAACGTCCTTCTTGTAGTGAGGGGCCCAAAACTGAATGCAGTATGCAAGGTGCGGCCTCACCAGGGATGAGCACAGGGGCACAATCACTTGCCTACTCATGCTGAGACAGGAGTATCAGAGATACACTGTTCCTGATACAGGCCAGGACGCTGT
>NW_010511649.1:0-3431 GCF_000687285.1 Phaethon lepturus
GGGCTGCCAACTAGCATTCGCCTCTGCGCCGCTTCGGAACGAGAATGGAACTTGCCTGAAAAGCAAAACAAATTAAAGGTCCAAAACTAATAATAAGCGTTATGTTCAAGGAGCTCGATCCAGCTCAGGATTTGTGCCCGCCAGAAGAATGGGAAGAACCAACAGATACATAACCTCACAATGAGCTGTAATTAAGCATTTGGGGGGAAAAAAAAGAAAAGAAAAAAGTCCAAAAGGCAAAGCTTCAATTTTAGCTCCTGTGATGAACAACTTCTGTAGCTGGAGAACTCTGTGACGAAACCCGAGCCAGGTTCTTCTTGCCATACTCAGGCAAATGATAAATTGAAATGAACCGGAGTTTTTTCAAGGGCTAACATAGAGGAGTCCTTCCCCAGCGCTGTATCGGGCCCAAAGAAAACTTCAGCAAAAATCCACAGGCGAAACTCAGCAAGTGCCTGCGTGCGAGCGGCTGCGGGGGCACGGGCGGGAGCCCGGCGGGGAGGAGAGGACCCTCGTCGTCACCCTGCCGAGTCGGTGGGGGAGCACCGCTGTGCCTTGGCGCCAGGACTGCGAACCCTTTCCTTCCTCCTTTCCAAAATGCCCCAAAACTGCCAAGGCGGATCAAGCAGGAGGGGCTGGAGCAAGGCCGTTCTCCTGAAATGGCACCAGGAATCCCCCTTTTTCCACCTTCTGAGGTAAAAAGGTGCCTCCTGCTCCCCCGAAGCGAGGAGGCCGCTCCAGGATGTCGCTCCATGGGGTGCTCTTGCAGGACACCCTCTTTGGTGTCTCGGAAGCCGCAGGCCGCCTCCCCAGTGATGCTCATGTCTTCTTCCACAGGAGGTGAATTTTAGTCTCTGTGGCAGAGCCTGGGTGAGGGGCTGCCCCATCCCGCCGAGCTGCTCCGGCCCTGCAAAACCCCCTGCTCGGGGACGGCTGACCGCTGACACCAGACCACAGCCTCCGTGTGTCCACCCGTTCTCCGGAGGTCACCTCGCCATAAAGGTGTCTCCCAGCATCCCACCTTCATTCAGGACCCGCACCCAGTGCTCAGTGAGCTACAGCCTTCTCCTGGCTCTGTGGACATCCGTAATCCGCACTGGCGAGCACCCGGGTAGGACTTGACGGCTCTCACCACAAAAAGGTATTTTCGCTTCGAGGCGACACGCCTTTCTGCTTTTATTAAACGCCGTCAGCACGCAGCTTATCGCTGTGCAGAGAAGGCAACAACGAGTCGCCATTTTTTGCTATAAACCGTTTCTTTTAGGTCACGTCAGGACGGGCCAACGCCACGAGTGGGAACAGCACCAGCGCACCGGGCTCCAGGTCACACCGGCGGACGTCGCGGCCGGGCAGGAGTTTCCCGCGCAGCCTCAGCTCTAACTGCAGTAAGTGGAAAACCACCCGCCATCCGCTCCTCTTCCCACCAGCCCTAGGCTAGCAGGACCCCGCTCCACTGGAGACAGGTTCTTCGGTGGGAGCTGGGTTTAGCTTTAGTTGCTCAATAAACTAATAACTCATAGGAAGAATCATGGCAGAATAGGGCCCCGTATGAGCTCAGCGTGCATGTGCCCTCCTGACCCACAACAGCCAAAACCTTCATTTCACTCTCTGACAACAAAGCCTCACAACTATTCCTTAAACACACAACTTTTGCAGGTGGCTGTGTGTCCCGGGCTGCTGACGGAGCCGCTGCCGTTTTCTGCCTGCGAGCTGCCTGCCGCGGAGGGGGGGCCATGGCAGTAAAAGCTGAAACATGAAGCTGTGTCTGCAGATTAAAAAGGTTTGTAAAACGTGGAAGATGTGATCAGATCTGGTGAAACCTACAGCAGTAGGTTCACTGGTGTAAGTTTATATCACTGACATCAGGCACGTTGTTAAGAGTGCAGTACTACTGGTTTTTCTCCCATTGCGTATACTTGAGTATAAGGAAACAAAACACGAACACCAAAAAAAAAAAAAGAACCACAAGAACCTATTTCAGCACACAGAGCAAGCTGAAACCCCAGTAAACTGATCTGGAGCCACTTGCAAGTTTTCCATGGATAAACCAAAGGGAACCTTCAGGAGCTGCTTTGTTGAGTGAGAAGAGACCTGGAAGGAAGCTCAGAGCAGTTTCACAGCATTATGTGGCTCTATCACTGTCAGAGCTCTGCAAGCAACAAGCAAGATAAAAACGACGTTCAGGAGTTTTAACTTCAACCGCTACCAGCTATGTTTCTTAAAAGAAAAAAATAAAATATTTTTTATAGCCTGAAGGTGACCGTGATCCCAGCCTGAAAATGTGCCTGGAACCTGTGACAGCCCCTGACATGCCATTGCTATTGTCACTGCTGTATTTGCAACTGCACTTTCATTAACATATATATATTTTAAAATAATGCTTTTGCTGGAATGACAGCTCTGCCAGAAAGCCTAACAAGGCTAATGATTCTGAAGTCATTAAAAAGTTGAACTAATATATGCTTAATGACAACAGAGGGGAGTCGTGCGAGTTAGCAGAAGCTGGTATTGAATCCTAACTGCCTCTGAGCTGAAAAAACGCATTCCAGGGCAATAACAGTGACAAGACTCTCTGCAGCTCTGCACACACTGTAGCGTCTCTGGGGAAAGGAAAAAATGAGTGTCCTGTTTGTGGAATTTTATTATTCATATACATCTTGAATTACATACGTTCAGGTTAGATTGGGTATGACAGGAGATGATAGGAAGACAGCAAAGAGAAATCCTAGATCAACCTCGTTTGAAATATATAAAAAAAAACCCAACAAAAAATGCAGCTTTTAAGCCGTACTCCACCTCCAATCAAATGAAACACGAGTTGCATCTAGCGTGCATGTTTTGACTGCATCCCACCATTATCGAGCTGTTCCATCTTAGCAAAGCTCATGTATACACTCATAAGAAAGAGCCCAGGCCTTTTGTAAAGTTGATCCTAAGTGATGAAACCTAACCTCAACTGTGAGTCGGGGGGTAGGCTGGTATGTCTCTGAAAAAAAAGTCCAATAGAGAAAACAACAAAAAAATGTTTGTCTTTCGCTCTTTTTGTTAAATAGAGAAGGTAGAGCTTAGCAGAGTGACTAGATTACACGTCGCCCTGAGATTCATCTAAATCCTGCCTCAAGCAGTCTGGGAATCATACCTGTCTGTCAGTCAAGCTTGAATTTCGCAGTACAAACTTGTGGGCAGCATGAGGCTGGGAGCGCTGGCAGGGTATTTTACCTTTTCAGGTACAGCCCAGTGTTTGCTTGTGAATTTTACAGATGAGTTGAAGCAATTAGAGGCGAACAATTACTGCTGATCCGGTGTCCGTGCCCCGGCAGCGAGCAGCGTCCCCCGCAGCAGGGATGCTCCCGGAGCGACCAGGGCTGCTGCGGTGCTGCTCCCCCCTGGGGGCGCGGGGGGCAGCGGGGTGCCCCCCACCCCTGCGCCCA
>NW_010511650.1:0-285 GCF_000687285.1 Phaethon lepturus
TGACCGGTGCTGGTGGGTTAGGGGCCTGTGGGTTGGTGGTGTTCCATTGGTGTTGGCTGGGTCATAAGCCCCATTGGTTGGCCTTGGTGGGTCAAGGTCTCGTGGGTTGGCACGGGCCCTGTTGGTGTCAGCAGGCCAAGGACCTGTGGGCTGGTGCAGACCTGCTCGGCAGCCCAAGCGCCTGTGGGTCGGCACAGACCCCCTTGACACCAGTGCTATTGCTGTGGGTGTAGTCTGTTGGAGCTAGTGGGTCAAGACCCAGAGGGTGGCACTGGCGGGGGCCCC
>NW_010511650.1:492-1397 GCF_000687285.1 Phaethon lepturus
CACTACACAGGGTGTGGTAGGGTTTTGGAGATGCATGTTGCAAGGGGGGGTGAAGCCCTTTGTTGCTTGCCAAAGAGGTGAGACTGCAGCGAGTGAGATCCTTCTAACTCTTTGGGGGTGGGGGGAAGAAGCCCGTCCTGGGTGTTACAGGACAAAGTGGTTCCTTGCATTTGGGCTGAGGGGTGTGAGACTCTGCCTCTCCTGCCTGCTCATTGGATCTCTTCTGCGCTGTGGCACTCTGGCAGGTACATCATGACAAGTGGCCGGACTATGGAGTCCACCAAGGAGTTTTTCCTGAAGCATCACTATTTTGGCTTGAAGAAAGAAAATGTCATCTTTTTCCAGCAGGGCATGCTGCCAGCCCTGGGGTTTGATGGGAAAATCCTGCTGGAGGAAAAGGGCAAGATTGCCATGGCGCCAGGTCGGTGGCTGGGAGCTGGCAGGAGGGCTGTGCGGGGGTGACACTCAGTGCTGAGGACAAGCTTTTGGAGCTGGAGCCCGCATAGGGCAATCTCACAGCGTGACGTGGCCCATGGGTGACGCAGACTGGGAGGCATCCGTCTTGGAGGGGAGGGCCAGGGCGGTGTATGGCTGGGCCAGTGGCCCCCCACCCTGGTTCTGTGGGGAAGGAGGATGACTGTGGGTGGCTGACGGGATAGCCAGGCATTGCTGCAGCCCCAACACTTTGTTCTCTCCCCCCCAGACGGCAACGGGGGCCTGTACCGGGCCCTGGGGGTGCACGGCATCGTGGACGACATGGAGCAGAGGGGTGTGCAGAGCGTCCATGTCTACTGCGTGGACAACATCCTGGTGAAGGTGGCCGACCCCAGGTTCATTGGATTCTGCTTGGAGAAGGGAGCAGACTGTGGGGCGAAGGTATGGTTTCAGAGGCAGGGGGGGACCGC
>NW_010511650.1:1457-2139 GCF_000687285.1 Phaethon lepturus
GATGGCTGGGCCAGTGGCCCCCCACCCTGGTTCTGTGGGGAAGGAGGATGACTGTGGGTGGCTGACGGGATAGCCAGGCATTGCTGCAGCCCCAACACTTTGTTCTCTCCCCCCCAGACGGCAACGGGGGCCTGTACCGGGCCCTGGGGGTGCACGGCATCGTGGACGACATGGAGCAGAGGGGTGTGCAGAGCGTCCATGTCTACTGCGTGGACAACATCCTGGTGAAGGTGGCCGACCCCAGGTTCATTGGATTCTGCTTGGAGAAGGGAGCAGACTGTGGGGCGAAGGTATGGTTTCAGAGGCAGGTAGGCAGTGCTTCCCTGGAGCAGGGTGGGGTCTATCCTGCTCCTTGCCTGGCTTCCCTGACTCCTCACCCTTCCTTCACTGGCTTGCCGTAGCCAGGAGGGATAGCTAAGCACCAGAAGCTCACTGGTGAAGTAGGACATGCTGCCGGAGTCCCACCTTCTCCTCGGGTCCAGCATCCCAGAGGATGTGGGGCATCACTGACCCTGCCTGGAGCCGCTACCCTCCCGTCTTGCGCAGGGACGGGGCACCAACAGTCCGAGGGCTCACGGATCTTCTAGTCCCTGAGGCCGAGAGCTTCTGGGGAGCCTTGTGGGGCTGCCCGGTCCCCACCTGGACACTGGGTAGCTGTTGTCTGTGGGACGCATGGACAGCT
>NW_010511650.1:2166-8292 GCF_000687285.1 Phaethon lepturus
TGCTGCAGGCTGCCAGCTGTCCCCCAGCCCTGACGTCCTGGGCACTAGACCAGGATAGGGTAGGTGCAGCTGACTGCTGATGCTGCGCCCAGCGCCATGTCATGGGTAGGACGTTGCACGCCTGAAGCTTTACTTAAAGGCTGGATTAACAGCCAAAGGGGCTGAGCAGTTGTGTTTGTGTTGGGCTCGGCTCTGACAAACAGATGAGAGGGCTTGCTGGCCTTGAAGCTTTCCGTTGAACTGGGAAAGGGAAAGCAGTTCCTCCTTCTGGCCTGAGCGAGAGAAGGAGGAAATAAACTCTAGCATGCAGAAAGGAGAAAGCCCTGCGTCCCTGCATGCTTCTCTGCCATGTGGGGGTGACATGGTGGGGGGGGTCCCATACCTAGAGGGAGGTGTGTGGGGTGTGAGGAAGAGGAGGGAGGTCCAGGTGTAGGGGGTGGCTCTTGCTGAGTCAGGAGCCTCCTGCTTGTGCGTGGCAAGCTGGCTGTTCACGTGCAGGCTGGGTGCTAAAAATATCCCTGCCTCTGCCAGCCACACACAGGCTTGGTGCCAGATCCTGCCCATGCCCTCTGGGTGTACCTGAAACCCTGTCACCCAGCCCTGTCATCTCGCCCTCCTCTGGTCACCATTGCCAGAAGCATTTGGGAGGGCTCTAGCATCCCTATCCCTGCAGTATCCCTGCTGTCCTGAGCAGGAAAATGCCTCCGTGTGGGCTGCTAGATACAAGGAAGTATATTTGAAATGCAAGGCTTTGGGGGTCTTTCCCTGACAGTGCTTCCCTTGGGCAGGTGGTGGAGAAGACCAACCCCACAGAGCCAGTCGGCGTGGTGTGCCGAGTGGATGGTGTCTACCAGGTGGTTGAATACAGCGAGATCTCCCTGGCCACTGCCCAGAAACGGGGCCCAGATGGACGGCTGCTCTTCAACGCGGGCAACATTGCCAATCACTACTTCACCACCGCTTTCCTGAAAGATGTAGTCAAGTAAGGACCTGTCGGGGTGCCACCAGTGTGCCGGAGGAGGAGTGCCGGTGCTGAGTGGAGCTGGCTGCCTGTGTCTTGCTTTCCTCTGGTTGGGGTCTGGCTGTTTGCAGGCATGCTGGGATGAGGCCTGTGGGATCTGGTGCCTGGCCCAGGTACGCATGGCCTGACCCCCACCTCTCTGCATGGTCCCTTCCTTGAGATAAGGTTTCCCTGGCTATCGCTGGCGGCTGGTGCCAGCGCGCAGGCATGTGGGGCCACCTTCTCCTGGCTGCTGTGGATGAGCATCCCGTGCCTCGGGGCAGAGCAGCCATCCTGCCGCAGCAGTGTCTGAGCCGGGGGGCTGCAGACATGCTTTGCTGGGGCGAGTGACAGCTCTTTCTTGGCCTGTTGCAGCACTTATGAACCACAGCTGCAGCACCATGTAGCTGAGAAGAAGATCCCACACGTGGACATCACTACAGGACAGCTGATCCAACCCGAGAAGCCTAATGGGATCAAGATGGAAAAGTTTGTCTTTGACATCTTCCAGTTTTCCAAGTATGCCCTTTTCTCTCTGTGGGGAGCCAGCTGCTAGCTCTCCCTCGGGCAGCTCTGAGAGCCCCTGGGTGGGTGGCAGGGCTGTGCCCGCTGGCAATGCGGGACAGGATGCCAGCTCCCATGCTGTTCCATCAGCAGTGGACAGCTGTGCCCTGGGATGAGCAGGGACGTGAGCAGCAGGAGGCACAGGCACTGCCTGCCTCTTGCTTGGCTGAGCCCTGCTCTGCAGCCAGAGGAGCATCTGCTGACCCTACAGCCCAGATCCTCCCCTCCCTCCTTCATGGCTGTGGGGACAGCCCATGGGTGTGGGCTGTGGGGCACCTGTGGCCCCGGCTCAGCCACTCTGGTAGGGGAGAAGCCAAAGCAACAAGGAGCAACCACGTTTCCCACACCTGACCTCCCACGCCCTGTTCCCCCCCAGGAAGTTTGTGGTGTACGAGGTGCTGCGCGAGGACGAGTTTTCTCCCCTGAAGAACGCAGACAGCCAGAACGGCAAGGACAACCCCACCACGGCCCGACACGCCTTGATGTCCCTACACCACTGCTGGGTTCTCAATGCGGGGGGGCACTTCGTGGACGAAAACGGCACACGTATCCCCGCCATTCCTCGGTGAGTTGCTGCTCCTGGCGCTCCTGTGTCCTTTTTGGGCGGGGTGTAAAGCACCAGCCCTTCTCCATTTCAGTGCTCCTGAAACAAGCGTTGCTGGAGCAACGAGCCATGGGTCCCTTCTTCTGGGTGGGCTGTGGGTCAGAGCTGGATGCGGGCTGGGTTTGTGGCCACAGGAGAGGCACTCGCTCGGTCAGCAGAAGCTTTCCTTCTTGATTCAACACCTGTGAACCGAATCCTGCCAGTCTCCATTGCACAGCCAAGGGTGCCCATGCACGGAGGAGGTGGGTCCCTAAGCCCAAGCACACCAGCAGATCCGTGCAGCAGCCAGGCTGGGGAGGGGCATCCCTCGACCGAGAGACCTCCCGCCGCCCCTGTTTGGCGAAGAGCAAACCCCAGACTTGTTCTGCTCTGTTTTTTCCCACCCGTGCTAACCCTTGTTTATTCCCACGTAGTGTCACAAACGGAAGGTCAGATGCCACCCCAGCAGATGTCAATGACAAGTAACTATACCGTGCAGCGTGCATGGTGGCGGGGCTGTGCTTAGGTACTAACGAGCTGTAGGCGAAGCAGCGTGCCAGGCTGCGGTTGCTGCGGTGGGTGCGCGCTGGTGAGCAGGTGTTCGTAGTGACTAATGGGGCCGGGGGGCTCGGGGCCGCATGCTGGGAGCGGGGCATGTCTTGCCACAGGACCCCACGGCCGCCGCTTCTCACGGTGGCGGGCAGTGGGCAGCTTCTGCGCCCTCCTGGGCTCCTTTCCGCAGAGGCAGCCGGTGGGGATAATGGGAAGGGGCTTGTGCTGTTGGAACAGATGCAGGGCAGCAGGCAGCCTGCCGCTGACTGCACGCAGCCCCCCAAGCTCACCCCATGGGCGGGATGCTGTTGGGAAACACGCTGGCATGTCCCTTCGGTGATGCTCCCCTGTTCGTCACGCCACAGCGTAGCGCAGCCTGGACTGATCCCGGCTGGTCCTGTAGCTGGAGATGGCTGCCATCTCCCAGAGTCTGCCAGGCATCCAGGCAGATTAAAATGGGATTAAAAACGTTAAGTAAATGTCAAGCAGGCTTTGATGTAGCATGTGCAAATCTCCGTGTAGGCGGCCAGCTGTGCTCTGTGTGACTTCAGCTCTTGAGTTTCAAAGATCTGGACCGTGACAGCAGGGAAAGACCCTTGCTCAGCACTTGAAAGTTTACAAAAGTAAACAGGAAAGTTGACAGAAGTGTTAAAGCAACTTCTGTAACAGCAGCATGTTCTTCTATAGGCACAGGGCACATCTGTGGGGCTGGGACTTAGAGCTGGTGAGTGTAAATGACTTGCAGATGGAGCAAGCTTGTTACCTTTCCCCCGCTTCAGGAGAATTTGTATCTTCTGGTACTTTCGGGTGGGATACACCTAGGGTCTCTGCTTTTAATTCAAGACTCCAAGTGCTTTCAGGCTTATAATTAGGCCATCGCAGCAGTTATAATGTAAGATAAAGGATGTACTTTGTCCTACATTTATCCTCCATTGCCAGTTAATGGCAATTTTTTTTTAAAACTATTATCTTGAAATGAATCCAACTCCAAGGCAGACACAAGTGCAAGGGCTGGGTTAGGACAGGTGAGGTTTTATTTTACTCACAGCTGGGACAGGAGGGGGCTGAACGAGTGTGTGGCAGCAGGGATGAGCTTCAACCCGGGTGAAGGGGGCATTGTCCCAGATGACATCCTGCGATTCCTGTCTGGCTGCGGGTGTGAAGGGGCACCCTGGGGTGCTGCCATGGTTCCTCATCGGCTCCGCATGGCTGCATCCCCTGGCCAGGCTTACATGCTGGCTGGATCCAGGGAGCATCCAGGGGGTCCTACAAAAGCTGGTGGCAGCAGGAGCGGGGTCAGGGGCCCCACGCAAACCCCTGCCCAGCAGTGCTGCTGCGGCTGTTCTCGGGGCCAGGCTGCGGCGGGCAGCGCTGGCGTGGGTCCAGCTTGCGTGCGGAACGGAGGAGCTGAGACAGTTGATCGAAGAGGCAAAGGCAGGAGGAGCAGGTAGTGCTGCAGGGGGTTTTCTGAGCAAGCAGACAGGCTTACCCTGTGTCCTCAGGTTGTGCTTTAAACAAGGAGAGTGCTTAAAAAAAGACGTGTTGTGACCAGCCAAACAGGAGGGTGCTGTGAGTGCATCTCTCATCACCCCAAGGATGCAGGAGGAGGAAGGGGTGACTAGCTTGCATGCAGCATCAAATGGCTGTGGTCCAGACCGAGGGTGTAGGCACTGCGGTATTTGCACACATGGAAAGGCACGTAGATCCTCGTTAAAGCCGCATCTAAAGCTCTCTTCCCTTTCAGTCGCTGCTGGTATCTAAACTTTAGCTCGCACCTCCATGGAAAGCACGCAAGGCTTGTCTAACCTGGGGCTGCGTGGGCTGGCAGCCACCGGCCACTGACCCCCCGCGCTGGCATCTGTGAGATCTCTGGGCACCCTCCGCATCCCCTGGTGGGATGTGGCTAACCCTCCTGACTTTTTCTTTTTCTCTGCAGCTTGAAGGATGCAAACGACCTGCCAATCCAGTGTGAAATTTCTCCCCTGGTCTCCTATGGAGGAGAGGTGGGTACTGGCTCTCCAGAACTCAGGTGCCCTTGCAGACTAACTAGGTGGGTGAGGAGGCTGGTGGGGCATGTGTGTGAGCGCTGGCCAGGGAGGGGGTAAGCCACGAAAGCGTGACTTGAAGTCACCATGGAGCTTTTCAAGGCAGTGTCCCCCAAGCCGCTAGCACAGGAGGGGACTGGAGCCACCTGTGAGCAGCTCAGCAGGTCAACAGAGCAGATGACACATGGAGTGTTCCTAAAGACCTGCTTCGACCTCCCTCAGGGCCTGGAAAAGTATGTGAAGGACCGAGAGTTTCGTGCACCTTTGATTATTGACGAGGACGGGATCCACGAGCTGGTGAAGAACGGGATGTAGCTGTGGCACAGTGCCCAAGCTGGGCTGCCCGTCCCGCCTGGCGGGCTGGGAATTGGACACATGAAGGTTTATAGCTGTAACTGGTAGGGGCTCATCCTGCTCGCTCTGGCCCTGTGCAGAGGAGGATGTAACCCACTCAGTTCTTCACATATTGTACGCTTCTATTTATATTTTAATTTAAAAACCAAACACTTTATGGATTCCCCTGCCACGAAGCACAGCTGTGGTGCTGCTCTTTGCACTCCAGGCTGTGGGCATTTATTTTTAAACATGTATATAGTAATAGTCATTGTACATGCAGAGGATTTTTATGGTACAGGGCTGGGGTTAATCTTAAATTTTTATTTTTCTCAAAACTACATGAATATTTTTTTTAATAGGATCCTTGTCATTGCCCATGTCCTCCCTTTTGGTCATTCTTTGTACGTTGCACAACTGGAAGCACCCAATTAAACTCTGAGTCCCTCCTGGTAGTGTTTGAGTGACGGTGGCTTTCTGCAGAAGCTTGTACTCATAGAGCAGAGGTCTGACTGTGTCACACCGAGTGCCCCGCTCTGCCCAGCTCAGCGGCAGCAGCTGCTGCCCAGGGGGGTCACAGGCGGGTCCTGCGGGGAGCTGCGCTTTCCTCTTGAATCCTGTTGCAAGCGATGGCAAGCCTTGAGCAGGTAGGAACAGGTGGGTGTGCAACGCTGCCGGAGAACTCGGATGAAGCCAGCCTGGCACGCTGCCCTCCAGCAGCTTCGCGTCCCCTCTGCTTTTCCAGGGAGTCCTGCCAGAGCCCCCTGCCCTGAAGCGTGGTGTCCCCATGCCCTTGGGCAGAGTGGCTCTGCTGCCTCCCCTCCCTTTTGGGAGGGGAGATGGTGCTCGACCGGCTCCTCTGCTGCCCCCAAGCCCTGCCACAGCCACCCACTACCCCACGGCTGCCTTGGAAGGGATTTTTCCCTTGCATGGCTGGGAATGGGGCTCAGTCTGCTCCCCCCCGGGGGAAGTCACCAAGTCCCCCAGGTGCCAAGGTGGCTGTTGGGCACCCTGGGCTCAGCTGAGTACTCGGCTCCCCAGGCAGCATG
>NW_010511651.1:0-41719 GCF_000687285.1 Phaethon lepturus
AGGTATCACGTTGTAAACAGCCCCCCCGTCGGGGCACACCCCCCCCTCGCAGCGCCTATCGCAGGAACTGTCATCCCTCGCGAACGCTGCCCTGTCCTGCCCCAAACCCACCCCGCCCGCGACTCCCGCTGCAAGGGGTGTCCATGGGGTGAAAGGCGGGTGGAGGAGAGGGACTGCAAGGGGCTTACGGTGAGACTGGAAGAAACCCTTTTGCACAGCGGGCAACCTGAGATGAGGATGAAAACGGGGATACGGCCGCAAAGTCCCCCGCGCCAGAGCACGGGCAGGACGTTGGTGCCACCAAGCAGTCACTACACGTTTCTTGGTACTTCTCCCCAGGCGGGTCTCCCAGCTGTGCAGCCTGACTCCATGTGCGGGAAGGTCTCAGACCCAGGAGTCTGGCCAGCTCCTTCCTAGTGATGGACCAGCTGAGCAAGCCCAAGTTTTCAGCCTCCAGGTCTGCTGTCCAGCTATGGTGAACTCGCAGCCTCCTTTAGAGACTTCCATCAGACCTCGTGCAATCTCTCTTTACATCTCCTTCCCGTCATGCTAAAGAGAGAAACGTACAGCATTTCCTCTACATCAGAACTCTGGATGACAAAGAAACTGGAAACAAGCTCTTTGCTCTGAGGGACCTCTTCCTTTAACCTGTAAGGAAGCTGAGATACCAACAGCCTCTTCTCAGGACAAACAATATTGGTGATCAATGCTCTTGTGAGCTCATCTCAAACCTCTTCTTTTTTTGTGTGTGTGTGTATTCTAATATACATACACACGCTTGGGCAGGGTGGCTGTGGCAGCACATAATTTCTGCTGAAATACCTGAATCCCACTCCACTCACTTACTCAGCCTTGGCAGAAATGGTGAGCTTTGATGCACAAAGGGACACGGAAAGGGGGCAGATCTGTTACCTCTTGCATTTGATTTTTTGTCACTGTTGGTACGGCTGCCCTCAGGTAGGGAGCCAGCGGGGTCCTCTAAGAGCATTTTGGGTCACTCCTTTCAGAGCAACCTTGGAGGCTATCCGGCATGAGGTGACTCCTTCTGCTTCTGACAGAGCCCTGTGGCAACAGTCCAGTCCAACTGAGACCCTTGTCAGGGGCATCCCTGTGGACTGCAGTCCCTGCGAGGACACCGTCCCACCAGCTGTCAGTTGGTACCACACTGAGCTCCATCGGGTTTTGTCAGACCAAACACAACCTCTGGGATCCCCAGCAGAGAAAGGGAAGCATTCAGAGGATTTAGGGTCTCTATATAGTTTTTTCTTCTGGCATTATCTGACTTAACACAGAGCAATGCACAGCTGTGGGGTTTTACTTCTCTCACCAAAGTATCTATACGCTCAGTGGAAGACACTTGGCCAGGGCTGCTGGCCTGGGAAACCTGCCTTCCCTAATGTATAGACCCCAGCAGCCTCGCTGTGCTCCTCCTAGGCTAAACCCTGCTCTCCAGGACCTACCTGGCAATGCTGCTGTGAAGAAATGAGGTAGTCAGCTGCCGTAGTGCTACTCGCTGGACCAAACGTAGATCCATGGGAGTATTGTCGGACTATTTCTTGTCACTGTGAGCCTCCCACATATACATGTGTTGGGGCTGTTTGCTTAAGGACCATGAGAGCATCCCAACCCTGATTAAGCCTGCATAATTTGAAGCACTTAGACACCTAATTTGCTTTGGTTTCAGTGAGGAGAGAAGACAGAAGAGTCACTCCTGTCATATGCAGCCTGAACTGCCTGCAGCAGGTGCACCTTGCTAACCCAGCTTGAGCTCTGTTCGAGGATAGGTATGTAGAGAGTGCCTGCTTTCCTCTATGTACTGGGAAAGGAACCAGGAGCTTCTTCAGTGTGGAAACACTGAGCAGCACTGTCTGCTGGAAAAACTTAGCTGGATCACTGGTCATATGAAAGTCTCTGTTCTCACCCAAATGAAAACTTAAAAATGTGCTGACTTCAAAAGAAATAGTACAATCTTATATTTTTTAATTTTTTTTTTCAGGAAGTAATTTTTTGCCAACTGGGTTTTGATTTTTATTATTTTTTATGCTTTCATGACATAGTAGGAATTATGCACTAATAACACGTCATTAAAATAGGACAAGTTTATTTTAAGGCTTTTTGTCTGAAGTAAGCTTTGGTACGTAATGCTGAGGAAAACATCTTGTCTCCTTTTCTTGACCCATTTGATGTAACAAATAGGCTTGAGACGTAGATCAAAGTGCAGCTTTGGGCTGGGGGGAAGCAGTCAGATGACGTCCACTGATACATTTTAATGCTAAATTTTATTTTGCCTCACTCTCTGATTCTTACTCTGCTTCTTACCTGTGCTGGAGCTCTTTCACCCTGGTGTGCCCTTACATTTGCCTCATCTGGACTCTGTATATATTAGCAGTTTATTCCAGCTTCCCTTAGGAGGGAAATCTACACAGCAAGCCTGAAGCTAATTTCTATTTGTACCAAAAGCAGTTCAGCCACGGCAAAGCCCTGTCCAAGTTGCCGTCTTTTTTAGCAGCACCAATGAGCCCACACAAATCTCCATGTGGCTGTTCCTTAGAAAGCATGCAGTATTTGGGCTTGCTCACTTGTGTTGTATGTCAGTCTGCCAAGAGACATACCCATGGTCTCTTCACTACCGAGTCTCTTGCAATCCACTTGAATTTGCCTCCCTTCTCTTCTATTTTTATGTCTGTCTTTGGACAAAGGTTTCAAACTTTGCCAATATAGGGAACTTTTTTTTCTTTTTTTTCTTTTTTTTTTTTTTTTTTGTATGGGTGTGGACTTCTGTGCAAAGAAGTTAAACTTCCTGACGACATACTTAATATTCACCACTAGCTTCTGCGGCCACCTTAGAAGTCATCTATGGAGCCACAGATCACAAGCTGAAAACCACTGTTCTGTGGTACTTAGATTCTTATGTCAATACTTAGTTATGAAAATAGTACTTCTCGAGGAAAAGACAGATAATCAGGCTGCAGTGTTACAAATATTCATGATGTTCAACATCTCTGGTCCTGAGCCATGGGGTCAGTACAGTTTTCCTCAAAATAAACATAAAGGAAAGCTCTTATGAGTGCTGAGGATCGTTTCCAACATGAACTCCGCACTCTTTAACACCAGAAGACTTTGTAGAAAGCAGAGTAATCCCTCTCCCCTTTCACCCTCATCCAGCCTCCTCTAAGCATGTTCATTTTTAAATCCCATGCTTTTGGAGTGGGCTAGGCTTCACAATACTGGAGTAGCAAAGGAAAAAGGAAAAAAAAAGTTTCAGTGGCACCATCACCATCAGGATACTGCAAATGGTCTGTCATCTACTAGAAAATTAGATCGAAGCTACATGGTGGCAATGAAAAGACACAGCCCTGGTGATAGGGCAGGCAGACATCAATCCTTCAAGTGCTTCCTGTCATGAATCCAGGCATCTGGCACAAAAACACTGAAGATTGATTTAGTATCTTAAAGGATACATGAATCTGTTACTAGAGGCTTGGACTTAAAAATGGATTTCTAAATTCCCCTTAGAGATTTGGGGTTTTTTTCTGAATTCATTTCTTGTTTTATTGAATTTTTTGGTAATACCATATTGTACTGTACGCTTATTCACCATCTGAACATGGATAAGCTAGATTAAGAAAATACACAAATATTTGACTTATGGTTAAGTATCATCACTGAGCCTAACAGAAAGCAGGTCATTACACAAACCTGTGTTTCCTTGTGCATAGGAACAGAGTCTCAGTTTGACAAAGAACTAATATTTTGCTAAGGTAAGAAAGCTGAAATCAGATAGTGTTGTTTTATTACCTTATTATTGATAAACATGGACTGCTAGAATGTTTTAACAGTGATCCAGCCCAGCAATCCTTTACTCATACAGGCTCTGTGTGTAAGCTTAGGCCCTTAAATGGTTGAACTATTCTTAGCCTTATGTGGTGAATACCCAGGAATGTTCATGGGCAGAATATTAAGGACAGAAGATGGCCCTAACAGTGCTTGGCAAAGGGAGATGGGATTTACGGAAAATTTGCTTTGATGCTGTTGACTCCTAACTACCGCCTTCTGATGCTGCCCCAACATACAAAATTAGCATTAAACTTGCATTCCAGATGAATGACAGGGAATCAAAAGCAAAAGGGATTTCAGTTAAAGCCTATGAAAAGAGATTCCAGCCCAGGACCTGGCCAGGTTAAAAACCAGGCTGGATCTCCAGCTGGGAATTCCCTGACTCTGAGAAACTCTCTAGCCACGTCCTAAACAATATCCTTCCTCTTTAATTGCTTTATAGGAAACACAACTTACCTGGTCCAAGTGCTATTTGTGGCTGGCACAACCACCGCTGGGTGCCACAAAGGTGCTTTAGAACTACAGGCATATTATATAGACATCTGACTTTGAGGAGTCTCCTTTTAAATATGCTCAGCGAACACAGGAATTCTTTACAAATCTTGCCCTACAGTTGTGCTTGCTTGTTATCACCAAAGCAAGAGAGAAGCTTAGCCAAGCAAAATAAATACACTATTTAAGGAAAAGAAAAAAAAGAAGAAAAAAAGAGACTTCTACAGCTATCTTAAAAAACTAATCCAATGTTACATTACAGTGTAAAGTGTAGCCACATGTAAATAATTACTACAACCATGTATTAATTTATACTGCTTAACAGCTATGAGAAGTGACTAAACTGCAATTCCATACGAATGTATTTTTGGAACGGATGGCAGGTATTTATGCACTGTTGTAGAGCTTTGTGACTACCAGACCGTATATTTCTAACAGAATATTATTTGTTTCACAGTAAGAATGAGCCTTTCCTGAACTTGCTTTTAAATCATTGTAATTACCACTGCACTAAGTTAAACAATGCCTTTTGCAAGCTAGAGATGAAGAATTACTTGGCCTGTGTATTAGGGAGATACTTGACCTATCATTTTGCAGCCTTTCTGGGCTGGAACAGAGCAGCTATTAAAATAGCACCACAATAAATACGTGATATTTTGAGGCAGAACCTCAGCACTGCACCTCCCCCCCCCAACCAACCAACCAAACCCCAAACTACCAAGCAAAAACACTTCATGCATTTGAAGAGAGAGGGAAGGTAGGCTGCGTTTTTGATCTTGGGATCAGACTGTAAGAACCAGCAACTACCGCTGCTGGGAGGGGTAACGAGTGGTCTTCGGTAATCACAACCGCCAGGGCTCTTCGCTTTACGTCTCTTCAGCCCCCGAGCACCACGTAAGAGTGTTGGCTTCGGAGTGACACAGAGGGAATAGTGCCACCTACTGCAGTGATTATTTTTAGCACCCTAATGTCTTGACCTAGGCTCTTTTCAGCTAACGTCTAAAGATACTGCAGCATCCGTATGGTATTAATCACATTAAATAGTTCCTATTCCTCCCTAATTTCTTCAGGACCTGCAAATAGCATTGCAAAAAACCACAAGAGCCCCCAACCCACCCCCGCCAAGGAACAGACTATCATAAAACTTTATTATTATAAAGCTATTAATTCAAGAAATGAAACCTTGGCATGAGGGTGCCTTTAAACCTACGGAGACTTCGAAGCTAGATCAGAAATTTTGATCTGCTCTGATTCTGTTTACACGAATGAAGAAATGCAAAATAATAGTAGTGGGAGCAAGTTCACTCTTTCTTCCAGATTAATTTATTTAGTGTTGGACCAATAGCTTTGAACTACAAATTTGAAATTAGTTGATATAGGGGGGGCTTTAAAAAAAAAAGCCTGACTTAAAAACCTGAGGTTACCCTTAAATATCTATCTTTTTTTTTTTTTTTAGGATAAACACAATTATTTCTAAAGCATGATGTTAAAAAAAATCCCCCTTCCCCCATATCAATTAATGTGTATAATAACACCAAGCAAAAAGAACAGCACTTTCTCTTTTCAGCAGGTGGAAGAAATACACCAATGTCCTGTCTTCAGATATTGATTAGTGTTGCCATGCGTTGCCAAACAGCTATGTAGAGTCACTTCACCGGCAGCTACTTATCAGCAATGAGTAAAGTGGTCCCTACAGTTTCCCTTAACTACTGCATAGACTTAAATAGTTAATGCCTGCAAAGTGGGGAGAGAGGCTTGTTAAGAATGCTCTAGGAACACCGTGACATAACAGTCACGCCATGTGCTGCAAACCGAATTCACCAGCAGAATTATTAATTAACAACCAAACTCATAAATAACAACAATAAAACGTTGCAATTCAAAAGTAATCTCAAGCGTCTTCCACAGAAGATCTAACCACCTCTGGATGCAGTTTCTGCTGACCCACCAGTAATTTTATTGCTGCAAAGGCAATGCAGCGTGTCATACCATGATGGATTTGGGCTTTTCTGACATCCAGCTGCTTACTGTTATTGTTGGCTGTTGCTGGAGTACTGGAGATAATACAGGTGTTCTGTGCCGTTAGAGCTGACTCTGCTAGCGAGAAATCTGGGATAAGCACAGGGTAAGGATATGTCTGCTTTGGTGAGTGAGAGCAAACAGTCAGATGGTATAGAGAAAAATGTCAAATACACTTCTTTTTGGTCCATTTCAAAATTAGTGGACAACTATTTTTATCAGGCTCCTTTTTGTTAAACAGAAAGGATGATCTCTGAATAGGGATCTCTGCTAGCTGGCTGGTTGTTTTTCACCTTATTTTTGCTGATCAGCTGAATGACTCCAACCTACTCTCAGTCTGATCTCATACACCAAAACAATTAGTATGTATGTAGTCACGTCTTTCGCAAGTTTAAAGCTAGTACCCATGGCTGGGTCATAACAAAGAGTCATCTTCAATCTACAGATGGGAAAACTGAGGTGTTGACCAACTGACCATTGCTTCATCTTTAGATGAAGCAATTTGTCCAAGGCTACATGATAAGTCTGGAAAAGAACCTTAGTCAGGACACAGGTGCTCCTCAATCTGAGGAGAATGTTTGAATAACCAGTTAGAGCAGACAGGATAGTTCCTGCTAAACACAAACTCAGGTGAGTAGTATCTCTTTCCAGTATCAAGGAAGCAATTCAAAGCTAATCCTATGCCTCTGTTTTTATAAAAATACTTGACAAATATCATGAGTAAATAAACAGCTGCCTCTGAGTTATTCACCGTGCTGTTAACCGGTATTTAGGCTTCAAAATTGATCACCAGAGTCAACAAAGGGTTGAACAAACATATCCGTGGTTGAGTATTTGTATTTGAGATTAAGTACACATATATGACTGTGAACGCATGTGTTCAGCCAAACTATTCAGGCTAATTTTGAAGAGACATCAGACTATGCATTAAATGGTATTTTGGTCAAAAAGAGAAGAAACTATTCATGTAACTAACTCATACATGTCCTCATCTCCTTGAATCCATTCTAAATACTTATTTGGGACTCTTGTCAATACTTTATATTGAACTTTGAACTGATCATTTTTAATGAGTTGCTGATAGTTTCTCCATTTTAAATTCTTTTCCCTCTACCAACGGTTATCATGTCCAAAGCCTCAGTATCCTTTGAAAGGAGTAGTTCAATAGCAAATGTTCCCTCCCCACACCCCCACACCCCTGGGAAAACAAGGATATAGATGGTATACATCCTTTGCTGGAGCTCCACTTGACCTCAGAAGAGTAGCATCAGGAAAAAATTCAGTAAGGCCCTTTTCTATTTCAGGCTTAATTTTTCATACTGCAAATAAATTTAACACCAGAAGTGCTTCAGGGGCTGAATTTGCTCCTCTGCAGCAATGCAGAGTGCAAGTGAGCATGTATTCAGATGGGCAGATACTGCAACTTTTCAGCAGGGACTTGAATAAACAACAGAGCCAGAAATAACCCAGTGGTAAACCCAAATAAAGACAAACAGTTTGGCTTTTGCATTTGTGTTTACCTTTTTTAACTGTTTTTTTCAAAACCTTCAGGGAGCCATAATAACCCGAGATCTGCTCTTTTCACAGTACATCCACCTCCCGGGAACTGAAGTACCAGGAGAAGATCAATCCTCACAGTATTTGGGTTTTACAAATCACTCCCCTTAGACATTTAAAAAATAAATCGGTCTCTGAAAATAAATCGGTCCAAATGTGAGAGAATTTGTGCACCTCTTGGCACATGAAGCTTTTACACGTAAAGCAGTAACTTCTTAGGAAAAAAATACGTGTATTATGCATTTAGGGAATTTGGAGCTGCGTTGCGCTAGAAAATGTTTTTATGCCTTTCCATCTGCCCTCAGAGAGATAGATGACTCAGGTCAAGCGGGGGTTAGCAGGGCAGAGGCTCCGCTAGGCTAATCCAGGTTCCCAAACTCCAGTGACTCTGTGGTCAAGGCTGACATAGCGTGAGGAGGAAATGTCCACCTGCCTTCTGGCCACATCTGCCTGGCGGTCAGCAAACAGCCCGTGCAGGCTCCTGCGCCTGCACCTCCTCCGTGGCCTCCTGACACCGCTGAGGGTCCAGCCCAGGTTGTCATCTGTCTCAGCGCCGAGGCCAGGCGCTGTCGCTTCCCATGCAGCCCTCCCGGGGAGCAGAGGCTGCGGGGAAGCTCACTGTGCCTGAGCCAGTCCTATTTCGGGGGGGAGGATGACACACCAAAGGAAAAAAGCACCCCATTTTCTGTGGCTGCTAGTCTAGTACCTTTTGTAAGGACTAAACTATTTTCATGGGATGAAAAAAGAGATTAAAACCAAAATCATTCTTCTGTTCTGTGTAAGAGATTTCAGGTGCAGTGGTTTGTGTCCCAAATAACAAGCTACTTGACTAGAGGCCGATTTTTAACAATGCCACGTTCTTATATTCAAAAAAACCCCGAGCTGCATGCACTGTAGCTACACACCCTGTTTCACTCTGGGTCTATTTTACCAGGGTTTTAAAGCTATTTCACCTGAGTGCCTGCTGATTAGCATGCTGAGTTTTTTAAACCAATCCATTGAATTCACTTCCTTTCTGTGTCCCCAGTGCCCATTCACCTATAGAAATATATAGACAAACAAGGCCACAGGTGCAGAAAATTGGGCCTTTCCTGCTGTTTATTACAACGTTGACCTCAGGGATTTGTTGGGGGGGTGGCAGGGAGAAGGAAAGAAAAAGAAGAAATACATACTTGGCAGTAGGATTCTGTTAAAATAAACCTTCCTTTTCTTGCGAAGTTATAAGAAAAAAGCCTCCTAGCTGCCAACATACACAGACATCAAATTATTAGGAGGTGGAGTGGGGGCAGGGCTGCTTCTTTCGCATCTTCGAAAGGATTTTGGACGAACTGCTGCTGCCTAGAAAACCTGCTCTTCCCTCAGCCCCCCTCCCTCTCCACCGCTCGCCTTCTGGTTATTCTCGGGCGCGAGAATTCGCTCTGCCTTGCGGTCACCCAGCCTGCTGCCTGGTTTCAGTCACATGAGCGCAGGTTGCTGTACCAGCGAGGTGAAAAGGCAAGCCTAGGGAGGTCTCCTGGAAAACACATGGCCCCCATCCAAAACGGGGCTGCCCCACGACAGCGGTGGGTGCCGCCTGAGGGCAGCCCTGCTTCCCCTCCGGAAGCAGAGCAGAGATCCCCAGGTGGAGTGGGCTTTGCTGCCGGGAAGAGGTCAAACCTTTCTTGATGTGAACTGGAACAACTATTGAGCAGGTCAGATGATGGTGGATGGGTTAATGCCACCCCGTAGTTACCTGGGGTCACCCCTTACTTACCTGGGGTCCCCCTTTACTTTGCTTAAAGCTAAGGCAAAGCAGCACACAGGGGCCGCAGCAGCCGGAGATGGATGCGCTGGAGTGTGGGCGTTGTGTAAGGGTTCGGCTTCCTTCTCTATGAATGTGTTTTACACTGTCTACGAATGTGTCTTGGACCAGTTTCTACGGCCTAGAACTTCTGTTCCATCTCAGTGGATTACATCAGTGCAGCTAGTAAGGGCTAGACCCTGACTCAAAGAGCTTACAGTCGATTTAAAAGTTGAAAACCGTGGATAGGAGAAAGGATATATTATTCCCAAAATCAATAATGTGGATTTCATGTGCAGAGAGAATAAACAGCTTGTTAGGGGTGGTCTTTCTCATCTGGAAACTGAACTCATTTCTAGTCAGCACCAGTTCAGTGCCTTAATCAGATGACTGCTCTTCCTTAAGGGAAAATGCTTCTCCTCAGGCTCACACAGATTTAGACTGAGATTTTCAAGGCTGTTTAGGTGTTTAGACCCTTTGGAAACTAATGTGCACCTCGTAAGACTGTCCTGGAGGTAAAGGCTACTGCTTCGGTTAGTGAAGACAGGCACTCTGCGTTTTGCTATACATCTAAGGTACAAAGCTGACCTGCAGTAGGTAACCTACTCTCCCGGAGTCTGGTCTGAATTTCAGCTGTCCTGTTTTCCTAGGCTCTTTAGAACATGCATGAAAGTTTACAACAGGGGAACAATTTTTATGTGCCTATTTAGGAATATCAATGGGGGGGTCATTTATTTTGTTGGAAAGTTGGTGCCAAAAAACCCCTCTGAGAAACCTGGACTGTAAGTCCTAATCCAAAGCACTTTGAAGCATATTGCAATATCTGACCAAAAAGGTCCAGATAGCAGCTTGTCTAAGCCTTGCATAGGGCTGGTCTTTGATGGGCAGTGATGACTATGTCATGACTATGATGATGCCAGCTCCTGAGTCACAAAGAGAGTGTTCTCACTGGTGGCTACTTGATATTACACTTCATCAGTAATAATTGGGAAAGGCTCAGGGCAGGGCCCTACATTTTTATGACTTCTTTCCTCTCTCAGCACCATATTGATGGGGCATGATCAGTCACAGGGCCGTTGGCCTGATGCTTTATTACCCTGCCCACAGCCTGCAGTACAGCCATTCCAGAGAAACGCTTACCTATGGCTTTGCCTTTAATAACTGCAACCGAAAGCTCTAGATAACAAACTCATATAACGCAACCAAGGACAGCTGGCACAACAGAGGATGGGTTTCAAGCAGTTTGAACTCCCTTGGGGTAATGTAGGGGCACACATCTTAATAATCATGATGGTTGGGCCAGAAAACTAATCTATTCTCATTCAAGGTGCAGTCTACTGTTACACTGCCTGTGGAGACTGGTGTCCATATTCTTCATCAAGGGCAGACCCACATCTGTGTTTGAGTCCAACTTCACCTGAGGACTTGAGCTGCTGGTGAAGCACAGCCATAGGGTGAGCTTGATGGCATACCGAAAACAGAAAGGGAATGAGCTACTGGGGCTGCTGAGGAGCCATAGAACCAGGTGACCACAGAGGCCCTTCTGGGACCTGTCACAAGGATTGGTAAGATCTGTGGGCATTTGAATTCAGGTTATCCTTATTTGGTGGGAAATGCTTGCCATCACATCATGGGCATCCATTTCTAGGGCACTGTGCAGCCACAGATAAATGCCTGCAAGATATTTACATTTCCATTTGTTTCCTTTTTCTGGCATATGTCTTAGAATACAGGTCCTGAAATTTTAAGACTGATGATGTCAATATGCCACAGGTGGTGCCAATTACTACTTTATGCCTTCCCTGGCTTGGACATACTAATGTATTGAGATGTGCTTAAAAATCGGTAAAATACATGCAAGTATGGAACAAGAGTTCCCCTCCATCCCCTTGTGTTCATTTTGATGAGCTAACCAAAAAACACAGTTTGCTTTGTCCAAGTTACGAATTTAGATCATATTGGTTAACAAACCTCAGGCTGGGAAAACAAGTCTTTTCTGTAATATAGACAGGACTTAACATGTTAACTCCCAATATGAAATTCAGCTTAGCCCTTTTTCATGTAAAACCAGCTTTCTGCATTTCTCTTTTTCATTTGTTCAATTTTCTGAATTGGAATGATACTGTAATTGAAAAAGCATCTTAAAAAAAAACGCAAATAAACACCCTGGAACTTTCATTCTAGAATTCACCACTTCATAAAACCATACATCATGAAACTGGCCATTCTGGGCCAAACACATGCTCCATGTAACACAGTATCCTGTCTGTTACCATGATTAAGAGAGGAAAGCGTAGAAGAAGATAAAAATCATCTTCTCCCCTGCTGTATCCTCCCACCTTCAAGTAATCAGTGGTTTACAGACCCAAAATGTTGTGTTGCAATAACAGAAATGTAATGCTTCCAATAAATCAAAATTAAATTGCTGTTCACTTACAAGTCACTCAATCTGATTTTATCACGGTATCTGCTTTTCAAAATTTTGTTTAATTTTTAGAAGCAAATGTGTATCTTTATGCCTGCTCCAGAGAATTAAGATGGAAATATTCCATTCAAATTACAGTATCCAGGCAGAAGAAAGACGGTTACAGCTGGAAAAGAATCCTTAACTAAAGACATGAGCTAGTCTGTCAAGGTGGGGGGAGCTGTGAATTTGCTCCCATCCTGCCCTGTAGAAACTATCTGAACGTTAGAATTTTTTTCTTCTCTCTCTTTTTTCCCCCTGAGGGTCTCTCTGGGTTGTTACACATTCTTTCCTTATTCTCCCTCTTTCTTGCTCCTTGTTATTAATTGTATTTTTTATTCCCACCGTCTCTTTTCTCAGCTACTTCTTATGAGAATGGAAACACAAACCCAAATTAAAACTTCAAACCTCTAGATACACATTTGATTAGAAAACATGCAGGGATTCCCCTCACCCCAAGTCCTTTTTAAACCCTTCTGTAAACAAACACGTCTATTTAGACAGTTTGTTTCCCTATCAATCTGTGAAAAGTTAATACAATTTTGTGCCATTTTTGTTATGGAAACAGCCCTGTAAAAATACCATATGGTCCACTGAGGCTTGCCCTTATAACCCCAATAAATACAAATCACCCTAGAACTTATGATTGTAACTTCAAATATGTAGCTAATGTTGTAATCTCAAAAATCCTTCACAAAAAGAAAACAAACTAGCTCGTCTTAAACCCCTGACTTGTTGCTCTTGACTTCAGCTATTTGTTCAATATCTCAACAACACTAAATAAATGTGCCGGAAATACTTATCATTTCTGAGTCACACCCTTGCTATCCTAGATCCCAGACTCTTCAAATTAGCGAACATCTTAAAAAGATTGATGTGATTAATTAAATTCTCTTTGTTCCTTTCATTTCAGTATTGTCTTCAGCGTATCTCTTGAGAGTCTCCTATTATCAATGCTGCCTAATTCTGGCTAATCTTTCTTGATAATTCATTTCCCATCTCCCTATCACAGGCTGTTTGGCCATTCTGTTTTGTATCTTTTCTAACTCTGAAACATTAGTATTATTAATGGCATACAACACTGTATATTATAGCCAGCTTACACCCAATGTCAGGGTAGATTTTTCTGTTATTTATATTCTGTATATATACACTTATCAACAAAGTTTAAATGATATATGTTGCTGAAGAGCATTACCTTCCCTCACCTCCTCTGTAATACATGGCAATTAATTTGCCCTTCATTGCTTATTTATACATATGCATTTCAGACAACCAGAATCTTCACTAATTCCTTGTGATTTATAATAAAATAGAATAATAAGCTTCAAGCAAAAAATCTGTTCTCTGAACACAAAAATATAGAAGTACTCTGGGTATTACGGATATAGTGGGAAATGTGATCAGACAAACTGTATCATTTTATTATTTATCAACAGTATTTCAGCAGCGAGTCTCTAGAACTATCTTCGTGTCAGGAGACACAGTAGAAAGCAGCCTGATTTCCAATACCACATTAAACTCTAGTTTTCAAGTAACTGCTCTTTCAGAGATGCTCAGGAGTTTAGTTTTAAAAGTGAGCAGCAGTTTTGGTGCCTCTCTTTCTGAGATATCTGTATGACATCTGATTTTTGGAACATGTTTTTCTGTGTCAAGGAGTTCCAACATAGAAATGTCAAAATAAAAAGTAGCAAAAAATCAAATAGTTGCTTTTGAATAACTTCAGTCTTCATGGCTCCTCTGTCTTGTTGAAGTTTGGGTGAACGAGAAAGAAACCCAACACTGTACATGGTATTTTCAAGGACATGATCCTGGTCATTGATAGATCCTTTTTCTGGTTTTAATTCTGCTCTTGGAGTGCATTAGTAACAGTGGAGATCAAACAACAGTAGCGTAACAACAAGCTACACCTTCCTCTTCCCAAGGACCAACTGACTCCTGCCTCTCTTTTAGGCTTGTCTTTTCCCTTGCACCTCTTCAACTGTTTGATTTGTGTCCGTGAGACAAAATAGCACAAATGGAACAACATTCATACAAAAAATGCTTGTGCTTCTTTGTCCTTCATTTCCAGAGAGTGTTGCACTAGCACCACAAATGACAGAAGAAGAACTTTGAAATGCATTTCAGAATCTGTTCTGTGAGTGCTTCTACTCTCACCCAACTGAGAAATAGAAACAGTGCCAGATGATTCAGCTAATAAATGTCAATTTTAAAAAGGGCTATTTGGGATCAACCCACACAGTAAACAGTTCTAAAAGCTAGCTGTAGGATAAATCAGAAGACTGGAGATAGAGAGATATATATATAAAAAAAAAGAAATCACTGTTTACTCAGATAAACTACGCAAGTGAAACAACATCGGAGAAGTTCATTGCAGTGCCACAGGCTGCAAGATTCAGTCTCTGGAGGCTCTGGGGAGAATTCTGAGGTAGCCCGAATGCTACATGCCTGTCTCTGTACCTCCATCATGTTACTTGTGCTAAAAGCACATCCACACTGATGCTCAGTGCAAAAAAAGGTGTGCCAAAGATTGCGTAAGTGCTGAGGGAAGGACTGGAGGACTGGTGAGGGTTGCAGTATTAATGCTGCTTTTGTCTCTGTTCTTGGAGCTGTCCTGAGTTGAGCTCTTAAGGCATGATGCAGCCCAGACTCCTAACCTTCATGTGTTAAATACATTGTCCACTTTGGATTGTTCGCTTAGCTCCAGCAAATGCCTTGTATTTTTTCCTGTCTGAGTACAATTAAAATTGCAGGATATTTGCCAGACAGGCTGAGACTCTTTCACCACTCTAAGCATCCCCTGGCAGTATTGTGAAGAAAGATCAATCAAATTAACTCTTAGTTTCACCTATAAACCATGTATTTTAACTGTTTTTACAGGTCTGTTTGGAGGCAGCTTAATACGCAGACACATGTAGTGAGCTATATCGATATCTGTGTCAGGCTGCACTTTCATTCACAAAGAAATCATAAAGAAAAACTGGGGTAGAGTGAATGAATTTATCAGTGAGATAAACATGGCATGTGATAACAATGAAAAGAATAAAAGAAGAAAAAGACTACTCAGGAATAAGAGAAAAACCTGTTCCTCGTAACATTTTATATGCTTTCACATGCAAGTCTTAATGTTTTTTACATGTGGCATACCACCAGGTACATATAGGAATACATGCGAACAAGAAACATGCAGCCTTCTTGCAAACTAACTGTAGACATCTCTAATTATCAAGATCTGATATACAGTTGATTATATTCCAGGGAGTTTCCTGAGTAGTGTTTTTTTAAAAAGGCTCTTTGCATTCACTACATTTATGGATTTGAGAATAGCTACCTAATGTAAAGATGTCCCAGGCAGAGCAAATGAATAAATAAATAAATAAATAAGGAAAGAAAAGTTAATTTGTGCAGAGGCCAGAATAACAATAAGTTTCGTAAGGACATCAGTTCTGAAAGCATTTAAGAAGTTATTTTCCCAGTAAGTTCATACTCAAATTTCTGCACACTTGTATTTGTGACCTTGTGCAAAAGAAAAAGACCTTAACTATACTATATATATATCTATTAAAATACAGTCCATTGTAAGAAACAGAAGGAAAACATAAACTGTTTATATTTTTCCAATAGCATTGCTGATACAAAGTGGATAATACTTTTAAATGCAGGCTGTAACCTGCATTATTTTTTCTCACTGTATACCTATCTCTTGGTTTTCAGGACAAAAATTTGAAAGATCACTTTTGCCCTGGTAGGGTTATGAAAACCTGGTAGGTTATGACCAGGTGCACTCCTTAGTCAAAAATACTGCAAAGCCTTTTCTGTTGGTACTGAATTGCAACTGTGTTATTTAGTGTAGTTCCTGTCCTGTTCTTTTCTCAATACACATTTCTTTGCTAACGACTTGGCCTGTTCTGTTTCTATTAAATTAGAATCACTTTCGGTTTCTCTGAAACTAAATCCTCTAGTGCTATGAAGGAGCGTGCCTACATATGACAGCAAATACAGTAGGGGCCCTACTATTTGAAAGTTTTTTTTAACATAACAACCTCTGAAGTCACTGTTATGCATTTTATGAAAAGTCCATCCAGAAAACATATGAAATTAGCAATTCAGAAAAAAAAAAACAACTTGTCTGGACAATTTAGTTGCATCAAATCCCACTTTAACAGGTGCAAAGCATTAGCTCAGTATCTTTTTATAGATTCTCATACTGGTGAGCAAGTCCCAGAATATGTTCCTATCTGTATGCATTTGCACTTTCAACACATTTTTTTTGGTTCTCTGCATACTCCTCTCTGGGTTTGTTTTCTGAAAACTGCCTCAGCAAAAACAGTCAAGAATTTAAGGGCAGGGTTTTTTTGGAAACTGTAATTTTAGCGCTTGTATATATGAACTTACGTGAACCAGAACTGCACCTGTACATCAGCAAGAAACTAAATCATATAACTTTGTCTTCTCGAGAAAGTACAATTCACCAACACAGCTCAGACAGAAAATCCTTCGGAGTGAATGCCCAAGTCTTAACTTATCTGCCAAATAACACATACCTCGTAGGAAACCAGAGTTAAGAACTATTTTGTGTTCTGGGAACCTGAGGGGTTTCTTCTGTTTTTTAAAAACCGTATCTTCGTGTCTACCACATATCTGTTAAAAGAAAATCCCCCACGATACGTCTGCAAGGGGAAATTTAGTGCCCCTTCCCCAGCTTCCTCTTCCTCTGTACACTCCTGGTCTCCGATTTCCCATAAGCTGCTCTCTTCTGTCCTGAAGGCTCCTCTGCCTCTGTCTCCGATATCACATGGACTTATTTATTAGAGAAGGGTACCACTGATGACTTTCCTAGCATACTGCTTGTGTGAGTTACTGACTCACCAGTCACGACTGTGTTGTCAGTACTCTCGCAACTATGTGAGAGTACTGTGACAGCAGAGAGTACTTATCTACGATGAAAAGAAGGATTCCTTTCAGTGGAAGCTATCCCAACACACACTTCCGGTGGGAATGAAAAATTCTGACCCTCCAAAGCCTTCGTGACCCTCCGAGCCTCTCATTCCCAAACCCGAACCTTATAAGCAACACAAGCGCTCCCCAAAGCCTGAGAGAACCGCGCGCCCCAACAGCTCGCAGGGCCGGGCGCGCGTGCGGCTGCCTGCGGCTTGGGGTTGCTGCAAGTCAAAGCCCATCCTGAAGGACTTAGCAGGGACAGCGTTAAGCAGCTCTGTTTCAAGGTCCTGCCGTGGAAACACCTCAGGCGTTCATGTGTTTGTGGCCGTGTTTACGGGCTGGTGGAAATACATCTGCCGGACATATCAGAGCGCTGCTGAAGAAAGCAGCTTCCTGCGCGCTTCTCGCATCTCTCGCCACTCCGGCCGGCTCCTGGCGAGTGCCTGGTTATTACTCATGTGCCGTCCTTGTGGCTGGCGGGGCACCGCTCCCGCACCCGTCGGGGCAGGTGCTGTACAGATAAAGAATAAAAAGGCTATTTCTTAATCTGAAGAGTTAGTTGTCTAGTATTTTTATCCTCTTGGCTGGTCTCATCTTGAATCTTTATCCTGTAACGCCACAGTCAAGTCAAAGCTAAATTTATGACATGACAGTAGGCAGTAGGGGAGCAGACCGTAAAACTGTCCGACGGACTAAGGAGAAGGTAAATACGGAGAGCAGGGAGAGGAGCTCCACAGTAGGGCTTGCCTCTCATTCCCAAACCTGAACCTTATAAGCAACACAATATTTCTTGGCTTGGGGAGGGGGGGGAAGTTTGCAAACCAGGACTGAGCTTCAGGTAAAATGCCTCGCTACCCTGCCAGCTGGAAGGAGAATGTTCTTCGGAGGTTAAGATAAGGAAGTGATAATCTGCTGCTTGTATATGATCCACTGAACTACTTTCTTTAACAAAGAAAAAGCCCGTATGTGAGTAACATTCCCTCTGCATAACGATTCCATATACTGTAACTATTTGTTTGCCCTTTTTTTTTTTAAAAACTACTCCCTTTTCTGCTCCTTGTGCTGTGCAGTAAATGCCACCACTAATGAGATAATATCAGTGTGTTTGAGAGCAGACTGACCCTGCTGTTTTCAAGCAGTTTCAACTTCTCGACAGTCAGGAGCCTGCCTAATGTTTTGCGGCTGCCTCTGGTCATTGACATGGTACAAACTGCCTTATCTCGCTGTGGGAGGGAGGTCATTGCCAAACCCACGGCTACTTGACTGGGGAAGAAGGCAGTCTACAGTGATTCAAACACACAGCCTGAGCCAAGCAGAGGGCTTATAACAAATAGCCTAAAATAGCTCCAGTCTAAATGTGTTTCAATTTTTCTCTCTATGTCAACAGATGACATGCATTGTCACGGCACTATGTATGATTCAAGAAGCTTGCTTAAGTATTTTGCAGTAAAAAACCCATTGTTTAGGATTTCTGCAACTTGGGCACTTTCTCAAATATCCTCCTTTACTTGTTGCAAAGCCCTTTCAATGACCCTTGTTTGTGTCAATGTAGAGCTCAGCTCACAAATCAATTGTTCTATTTTTATTTCCAATATTACACTTCCTTCCAGAGTGCTCGTAGGACGATGCCGTGCGTTTTGCCACCAACTCTTGCTGAGTTCCCCGAGAATTCCCTTGTGGGGCCCCGGTTTAGCAGGAAAGCGGAGAGAGTAGCAGGCGTTCAAGAGGTGTTAGCCCTCTCCCCTCTTCCCACCATTAGGGCTGCTGGTGCAGACCATTTATTTGTGAGATCGGATATCCACCAAACTGGAGTAATGTCTGTGCAGCTGACCATCTGGGATGTCACACAAACCAGCCCAGGAGAATTTGTGGCTTATGGATGCAGGGAGCACTGAGCCTACCACACATATAAACTAGAGCTGGCCTGTGTTTCCCAGGGAGTCCAGTTCATCCAGGACTCCCCCGACTCTGCCCACACTTGGCAAGGTTCATCCACCTGTGACTTCCCAGCCCCATGACTCACCGTCTGTGAGCAGCATGACGCAAATGCCAAATTCCTTTCCAGGATCTACCATTGACATGACTTTCTAGAGCACTGGACAAAGCCTCAGATACACCCCCTCATCTGTCTGCTTCTGGTGCTGCTCGGCTCCTCAGCTCTTTAGGGGAACAGAGGGTCCCTCTGTGGGACTCCTTAGAGAGGATGGAAACCTTCAGCGTGAGTAAGGACGGCACAACAAGACCCTACTTTTTTGCATTTTGCCCCGTGTTAGTAGAGTGCCTTGCTGCATAACTGGGGCTCTGACATACTACTGCTGTTCAATGAAGCAAGATGCTAGAGTAAATACTAAGTTGCTGCTTCTGACCTCTGTCTGAGGGAGATACTGACATTACAGGCAACAAAAGCAGATCAAAACTTGCTGCAACAGTCAACTTTCGTATATGGTATCAGACCACAGACACGATGATATTAAAGGCTGAAGTCTGTTCCTGAAGGAGCATCCTGCTTCCATTTATCTCACCTGGAAGTATACATTATTAGCCAGGGATATACACTGATCATATGTACAAGAATTTTTCATCTCTTACTCTATTTGGAAAGCTTGAACTACAAAATTGTACCTCACCTGGTTTTTTTCCCTCCTTTGGTACATTTCCATTTGTTTTCCCAGGAGCTGAATACCAGTGACGGTCACTTTCAGCAACTGGGAACTAGTTATGAATGGAAACATGTATTATGAAAAGAACAAAACCAAAAGAGAGAGCAAAAGCAACTATCACACAGTTTACACGGAGTTTGTCGTACAGGGTCATTGTTCCTGCAAAGCACACGTGCTTTTGCAAGCACTGAGAATTTCACCTGTGCTGTGCCTGCATAGGGACCCTCACTTTACAGGTATGGCACTGGGGCATGGAGAAATTAACAGAAGGATGCTCATGGCATCCTTCCTTCTTTCTAGATCTCTCTCGAGTCGTAATCCAGCTGCTTTTATGAAAAGACAGTAATTTTCTCTTATGATACTAATTCGAAGGCATTATTATGCATCATTCAAAGGAAGAGAAATAAGCCAGCATAAGGCCACAGGATGGGGTGTGGATCAGGACACTGGTGTCACGGACTAGGAGAGTGCAAGTCCAAATCACTGCTCCAGCACTGACCCCCTGGTTGCCTGTGGGCCAGTCACTTGGGGTTGCTAGAAAACGGGGATCATAGTAATCCCATACCTCACCATCTCTCATGAGGGTGCTTAGAGCTAAAATAAAGGGTGCGACTACACGCTCACACCGCAGCCCTGGCTATCTCCGGTGGTGTTTCCTGGCACACCCATCCCCGGGACCGAGGCTTCGTGTGGTGGGACAGGACACCTGTGAGGTGGGACTCTGAGAGGAAGCCCAAGGCTGTGTATTTCCTGCTGGGGAGGAACAGCAAAACTGTTTTGAGTCAGCTGCAGGCAGGGAGTTGCCTGTCTTCTCTGTTCGAGGCACCAGTAGCTGCTGCTCTGCTGCTTACTGTGCTCATGGTCTTGCTGAGGAAACCTTACTGACAGCTCCAGCTCACCATGGTAGAGAGCACTTGCTGCTCTCCAGGGAGGGAGAACTCCATCTTCTTTGTGATATTTTTACCCTGCTCTTTGCCAAGCACAACTTGGTGCTTTGGTGAGTGGTGCTTTGGTCTTCCCTTTCCCACTGGCATTGGTCTTCTTGAATCTCATAATTTAGAGCCAGACTCAGTAAAATCTCCACCTACCTGTTAACAGTGGAGAAACTCAAGCCCTGAAAACCAGACTAAATATTGGGCCTGGAGTCCTCTGTGCTGAAATTTATGGAATCTCCCAGACTCTACAGCAGAAAATCAGTCATTAAACTGTCATGAGCAAAAAAGCAGTACTGTGAATTCACATTCCTCGGGGACTCAGCTGAAACCCACGTCTCGGCGCAGATAGAAGATGTAAGTGAGGCACAGTGTCCCCAAGACAACTGTATTCTTCCTTTGGTAATGTTCAAATGTTTTCTTTTCACTAATGTGCCCCGTGTAAAGAGCTTGCTGAAGGGACACTGATTTTTAAAAAGCCAACAATTTATTTTAAAGGTTTTATTTTTTCCTCTATCTTTGTACCAAAAATATTGTTTCACTACACGAAAGTAGGTAGAAAATACCACAAAGTGTGATAAGGCATAACAGCCTTTTCAGTATGACTGGCTGAGTAGTCATTACTGCTCTTTGAAGGCACAGTAGTACCAGATGATGAGATGATTGTAACCTACAAGAAAGTAACAGCCTGGTCAGGTATTTATCCTACTGTTTGAAGAATTCAAGTAAACCATTCTCATAAATAGCTTTTAAACCACATTTATGTTAATAAAATGGCAAGTTTACATCAAATCTCACGCCAGAGCTCATCACAAATAAACAGGAGGAATTTTAAAAAAATCCATCAGTAGAATCAAAGCTGAATGAACACAATGGCACAGTCCTAAATAAATGTACTTCACAATATATTCTTCTTTGAAAGAGAGCAAGAGAGAGTGCAAACTATGCATTTAATGTGTGCTTAAGCAACTGCAACAGCATAGTAAGAGCTTGTATTTTTTCTGGCACAGCCCTCTGTCATAATCCCATTGCATACTTTCAAATATATTTTTAAATTGCTCAGCTTCTGTCAGCAGATTCATTCAGGACTGTGTTACTTACAAGGTGAACGCAATATTCACAGAGCTTGCAACGTCCGCTCTGACACATCTATAACGAAGGATCGCTAAATCACCCCTTTCCAAGTGAAAATAAAATCAGAAATAACTGATACCAAAAAAGGAAAACAGTCCCTGTATTTAGCTCCAGTATGCCAAGATGATGCCAAATATACTTCAAGACTCATTTCCATTAAAAACCAACTGACAAAAAAAAAAAAAAAGTGTTTACCTTGCTTGACTTTGCATGGGTAAACATGCCTGCATCCAATGTAAGGAGCTATATTTAGAAATGTATCCTTACCAGGAAACTAAGTAGGCTTCAGCGAAATCAAAGCAGTCCTGGGCCTAAGTCTGTCACCAGTGAGATGGATGAAGTCGATAGGAGCTCCACCCGCCTTGCTGAGCTCAAAGCCAGACCCAAACTGCATCCTCTCTCACCCCCACCATGGGGTACGTCCTCCCTTCCAGGCTGCACAGATAGAGGAGGGCTTCCAAAGCCATATGAAGCCATACAAATTATTTAAAAAGGAACAGAATTATTGAAAAAATGTTATACAAGCAGTGGTAAACCTCAGTGGTCTGGGTTTCAGACAACAGAAAATCCCTTTGACAAGAAGTAAACACACTAAAAATAGTACTTGGTTCTTTTTAAAGCTACCTTAAAATAATTCTCTTTGCTTTTTGTATCCTGTTTTGCATTTTCATATGAAGGTGCCCATCTTTTACCAGCAATAAAAATGACTAAGGTCTTATTCCGCAGCCTGTTGTGGAACCTAATGCAAAGAGGGAAGATCATTGGGCTGTCAAGCGAGGACCACATCTCAAAAGCAAAATTCCAGCCTGTGAGGAGCGCCTTCATCTCATAGTAAGATTTTAATGCACCAAATGTTTCTGGGAACAGAAAAATACCATCTTTAATGTCCTGAGCAACCAAGACAGAAAGGATAAGGATTAATTAGACTGCAATGTTCTTTAATTCACCTCCGCAATAACTTGTCCAGGGCAGGCTGTGACTGTATTCTGAATCATTTCCATCTGGTTAAAGACTGCCATCCCCCAGGCACCCCTCTCCTCCAGGTCTCAGCTATCAGTGGGGAGACACCACCCCCTGTTAATAAGAGAGAGAAAGTATATCTCTTTCTACACCAGGCATGAGGAATAGGACTGATCTCATCTCCTTTACACTTGAGCTAAACATCTAGACTCCCTTAGCAGTCAACGGAGAGAAACAAGCACTTCCAGAGAAAGACTCATCTGACCTGCCTCAGACAGTTGCTTTAGCATAAATGATACCTCAGAATTTTTTATTTATTTTTCCTAAACTGACGATACAGGGAGCTGGGAGAGGCTAACTCAGACTTAAATTTACATTTGATAAATTCTATCCTAGGTTGATTAATTCCCTGCCTTGCGCCAATATAGGATGCCATCTGCAAAATCACTATGATTTATTTAATCACTTATACTTATTAGGTGCTCAGAGCATGTACGAAATCATCACCTGTCCTGTATTAATTGTGGAAGCCTAGCCCAGTCACTGCATTGGCTCTTCTGGGTGTGGACCTGAAACACGCCTCACCTTGGTCTTCAGTTTTGGTGGTGAGGAGAAAACTGTTCCTCTCCCGAGGCAACTGACCACAAGCTTGCAATAGCCCCTGAAATCTAGCTTCTGGTCAGGTGTACCAGAGAACTCAATTTCTACACCTTCCTTCTGGTGTCAGTAGCTTAAGGGAATATTAATTTTGTGCTCTTTAAAGTACTCGTTCTCTGCATCCTGCTACCCCCCACTTTCAGTCCCAGACGGTGATCTCCCGGAGGAACGAACGGCCCTTTGTCCTCACCAGACTGGGCAATCTCCAGTCATCTTCAAGACTAGGAGAACTACTATCTAAGTGCAGGTTAAGGTATGCTTTTGAAAAATTTTGCTACTTTGGAACATATATTAGTAAGTACATTTAATAAAACACCCTATATATTTCAAAGGTTTGGCATAAGATGTTCTCATTTTCCTTTCACTTTGAAGTTGTTGCTTTTTTCTTTTTTTTTTTTTATAAATTCTGTAATTTTGACAAGAGTTCCCTTTTCATTTCGACTTAGCAGGCATTCCACCACAACAAGGGATTCTGTGATCCTAATCTTCTAATTTAGTTACTGAGTATCTCCAAAATGTATTTCATTGCTCTATCTCCAGTACTATAGCTATAGCTATACTTAGTTGCCGCTGTATCTAAAATCTGATGCGTTCTTTAGTTTTCAGTTCATTAAGGTTCACTTTAGCTTTTCTACTGAAACAAAAGCAATGTTTCCATGGTCATAAAAGTAGTAGCTGGGGGGAGAATAAGCCTTTGAACATTTGGCACAGTAGGTTTTTTTTAATATTCTCCTTGTGCATAAATTTAAAAGAAAAATATACTGTTTATAGGATCCTTCAGCTAAGAAAGTAAACAAAGCTTCTTTTAAATATAGCTCCTTAGGCAACTATAATGTAGATTACGAAACAAGGCTGGGAACTTACTAAAATTATACTTACTGTGCAATGTGCAATCATACATTTTGAATAAACAGCAAAATTACCATAAAAGCCAAGTTTAGTGCCTTTATGGGATGCCTGATGTCATGGTCTGTCACTCAGACTTTCCTTGAATGCTGAAAATACTTTGGAAATAACACTGGTTTCAACTACTACATGCTGTGGCTGTAAAATACAAAACCTCAAGCAGCCATTTTATATGAATTTTCACCCCAAAACAGAAAATCTGAAGCAATCTGTTTAGAAACAAACCATTCCCTTTCCTAGCCAAGACTACTCAGTTCTATGCGACGTGTTTGCCTGCCTGAGCTTCATTGAAATTTCCTTTATATTTTGTGTGAACAGACACAGACTTTTGTTATCCAAGACACTAAATGTAGCACTGAAGGATAAAAACTGAAGAGGAATAAAACATGAAAATAATCACAATGGATTTTAGATTTCTGAAAGAAAAACTTAGAATGAATAGTAGATATGCTTGTTTGGAGGCTCTCCGGTATTTTACTAATTAGTACTTTACTGATTAACAAAATCTCACAACATATCTGTTGGAAATACACTTTTTAAGTGCGCTTTCATTAGCTTGAAAGAAGAAAAGGACAGAGAGCTAGGCCCTTAGCTCAGACCTCCCATCTTTCTGTCTGGGCGTCATAACCAGTGAGCAAGTCAGTCCTACTCATCTCACCTCTCTTTTGAGCCTATTACTCCTCCATCCCTCCACATCGGCTCACTTATTAGGGTATCAACCAGATTCGGGTTTCCTTTTCCTCTCCCTAGAGCAGAGTCCAGGGGTCTGACACCTTCTCCCTGAGTACCCTAAGCCCTGAAGTTATCTGCAGAACATGAGCGTTGCCTCCCCCCGCTATGCCTTGAGATAAAATGGCCCTGGCTGTTTTTTCATACTGAGCTCAACGCTGCTGCTGTGTGGGAGGTATTCTCCAAGAACTCTGCTGGCACAGACTACAGGCGCTTAAGGGATGGGGAAGCCTCTTCCTCCATGAATTCCAGGTGATTTTAGACACTAGAGAGATGCCTATATGTTCAGCCTGGCCAAGGCAGCGCTGCTGTCGACCATGTACAGCAGCAGAATTTTGGGCATCTGAGTACATTGTCATAATCAAACCTCTGTGCTCTTGATGGTAAAATATTTTGCCTTACATCTGCAGAGCTCATGGTCTGGATGACTTGAACTCACCGTTAACCCCAGGCCATTGTTGTCATTTTTCAGTTGGGAATGTTGAACGGCTTGCCTAAAGAAGAAAAGGTGAGGGACAGAAGCAGCAGAGGAGACCACCGTCTCCTGCTGCCAGCTTTGTGAACGGCTCGTGGTGTGTAACTTTTGTCATGTATTCTCCTCTATAAGGAAATAAGGAAGGGCCCATGCTGAGATATCTGAATGTATATCTTTTGGTAGAGCAACATACTAGCCCTAAAGTTGTTTCAATTTTCCTCCTCATCTAGCAGTTACTGAAGCACAAACATGTAATCACGGGAAATGCTATAATTAACCATAAATCTCTGCTTCAAATCAAAAGGGCACTGAGCTTTCATTTCAGACTGAAAGACTGGAACAAGAGCACAACTATCAGAGAATCTACCTTTGAATCAATTTCTGTCAGTGTGCTGGCCTTGCTTTTTTGGTCCAACCCACAAATTTGTACCTGTATGGTTAGCCAAAAACCGTACATTATTTACCAACATCAGCATTAAAATGCAAGGATCTGGCATTGCTCCATCTTGGAACTAAATACCTGATACTGTACACTTACTTTAAGAAACATCACAACTATGCCTGAGAATACTGCTCCTTGTATAACTCCACACAGAAGAAGTTGAGATGAAAGCGAGTTTTCTTAAAGCTTTTTACTTTTTTATCCATGAAACTGTTTTGGGTTTGTGAGAAATTGAGTATTCTCAAACACAAGGCTTGATTTTGCAAAGAATTTCACAGCTCTGTTCCAAGTGAAGTATTTACTGAGGTCACTTTAAAGCCCTCCTTCACCGTAGTATATGAACAGTTGAATATTTGAAGAAAAGATAACAATAACAGTATCGCTTTCTTGCTTCGTGTTTTAACACAAGCGGACTGCAGTAGAAATGCCGATTGTAGCAGAACTCTGGTTTTGCTATAATTAAAGTGGTAAAGCCCTAAAACTTAGGCTGAAATTGGGCTGATTTTTAAGTACCTAAAAGGGTAACCTATTTAGGTTACCCTTCAATTTGCTGGCAACATGGACAAGATTGAAATAATCTGAGTAAGGTGCTCCCAAAATCCAGTGTTCACTCCAAATCAATTTCCCTCTTGTCCTGTCTTCAAAGGGGCAGGTTTGATTTGTTTTGGGGTTATTCTGAATGTTCCTGGGCTTCAAATCATGGCTTGATTGTTCCTTACCCGACCTCATTTATTCCAGCTGTTGGAAAAGTAACGATAGTGTGTGAACACGTTCAGTCTAAATCGGATCGGGATGTGTAGAAACACGACATTGGGGTAAGATTTCCAGCCAGCCTTTTGCGACAGATCCTGCATGGTTCAGGTGTAGATACTATGGCCTTGGAAGATGAGCTGTAGCCAGTCCCAGAAAGTTCAGTAAAAAACATAAGTAAGTGATGAACCTCAGGCAGATAGCTACAACCAACTCCTGCTCATGAAGCTGGGGTTTTGCTGGGGAGATGTAATACATTTGCAAGAGGAAAGTAAAGTACGTATGCGAATGATCACTGGAAGACTATTGGGGTGGAGGTATTGAGAGGAGACTGAGCCCAGAGTAATGTCAAAATACAGAGGAGTGTAGCCCTGGGGAGGGACTGTTGGGCTTGGAAAGCAGCAGTGCAAAAAGTGGTGGTGGGAGAGAAACTGGAGGAAGATGAAGTGGCTGGCAAAGTCAGCAAGTGCAAGGAGCCTGCCAGTGGTGTATTCTTCCTTTTTAAGTGTGCTAAGACCAATGCGAGATCACGGGGAAAAGGGGAACTCTTTGAGCTCCCAGAATTGCCGAGGTAAGACATGCACTCCTCCTGCATCAGGCAGAGAGCTGACTGCAATGAAAGGGAAGGGATGGCTAAAGCAGTTTTCTCAAAATTCTGTCAAAATAATCCTCTGTCCCTGTTTAAAATACAGGAAAATTACTGTCAAAAACCCAAAGCAAAACAAAAACAAATGCAGGTTCAAGCTGACCTGCTGATAGCACATACAGTTCTGGAGCATCAGGCTTAGTAAAACCAACTGCAGTGAACTCATCTGGCGAGCACGCCAGTAATTCCCAGGGACTGTGACTTCCAGGGGGTCACAGTTAAGGTTCTGTTGGTATACGCCAGGAGTCCTCATCTTCTGTTTTTTCAAAGGGTTGAGTTTTGCTGAGCAAGGCATTTTGGAAAGGCATGAGAAACCACTGGGCAATTTTAACTCTGTGTTAACAAAGATTTTTTTGGTCATTGAATCAGCTAAAGCTAATAGCAGATTTGTTTTAACTGTGTCAGAGTGTGTGCTGGAGAGGAGTTGCAGAGAGGAAACTATGCATTTCTAAGGGAAACTCTCTCAGGCTAAAGCACTCTGCAGAATGCAGAATTGCACTGTGTGATAAAAATATCATACAGAAGAGTTCTGGGTGGGTGAATGCAGCTGCAGGTTTCTATACCTGTCCATCCACCCTTCCATTTTTTCTTCTGCAGGAGGAGAAATCCAGGAGTAGAAAGGATCTGGACCGCAGTCTTATACACAGAAATTCTATATATTCACTGTGAACTCAGGATAGTTGCATATTTTCTGAACAGGATATTTACAGATACTATATTCTCCAGATCCCCATAAGCCTCACATGAGTATGTCATCTGATTCTTTAGAGAAGCATGAAGAGTCATTGGCTAAACATATCTGCAACCTGCTCAACGCTTTTGTTAAAATGCCTTAAAGTGAGGTTTTTTTTTGTTTATGGCATTGTCCTCTAACACAAAAAGCCCAAGTCAGAAATATCTTTTTAAACAGAATCTGGTTTGGTTTTTTTTATTTTTTTATTTCAGACAGTCTCCTGGGTTACAAAAAACACAAAGGGCTGTTTTGATTATGCTGATCTGGTTCTACTTTAGGGAGTTCCTTTAGCTGCTGAGCTACATACTAACTCAACTGGAGCTCCTTCACCCTTCACCATTCATCGTCTTGTTGTTTAGAGACAGCTTTCAGTTACAGAATGGAAAGTCAGGGTACCTTGTCTTTCGCAGATTTATCTTGAACTTAAGGGAAGTTTTAGTCTCATGGCATTTAAAGGGTTCTTCCTTGCCTTGTAGGGCACTTTTTTCAAAGCAAAATGGGGTGTAGCATTTGGGTCAGATAAAAAGATGTCTCAAAGAGAGGTGATGGCGTTGTTAGTGGACAGTTATAAGGGATGACCTGGCTATAGCAGAAATTTCTTTCTAAATCCATCATGTAGTAGTAAGGCTGAGGCTCTGAGGCATGAAGAGGCACGCGGCATATGTCTGATTTTGAGAAAATGCGAAATACACCAGGATCAATGGCATCTGGACAGACTGGAGAGTTGGGCGGAGGGGAACCTCATGAAATTTAACAAGGACAGGTGTAGAGTTCTGCACCTGGGGAGGAACAACCCCATGCACCAGTACAGGTTAGGGGTTGACCTGCTGGGAAAGCAGCTCCATGAAGAAGGACCTTGGAGTCCTGGTAGACAATAAGTTCTCCACACAACAGCAATGTGCCCCGGTGGCCAAGAGGGCCAATGGTATCTTGGGGTGCATTAAGAAGAGCGTGACCAGCAGGTCGAGAGAGGTCATCCTCCCCTCCTACTCTGCGCTGGTGAGGCCTCATCTGGAATAATGTGTCCAGTTCTGGGCTCCCCAGTTTAAGAGGGACAGGGAACTTTTGGAAAGAATCTAACAGAGAGCTACAAGGATGATTAAGGGACTGGAACATTTCTTGTATGAGGAAAAGCTGAGAGACCTGGGGCTGTTTAGTCTGGAGAAGACAAGGCTGAGAGGGGACCTTATCAATGTCTATAAATACCTGAAGGGTGGCTGTCAGGAGGATGGAGCCAGTCTCTCTTCAGTAGTGCCCAGTGATAGGACGAGGGGCAATGGGCACAAACAGCAGCATAGGAAGTTCCACCTCAACATGAGGAAAAACTTCATTACTGTGAGGGTGACAGAGCACTGGAACTGGCTGCCCAGAGAGGTTGTGGAGTTTCCTTCTCTGGAGACCTTCAAAACCCAACTGGTTCCTGTGCAACCTGCCCTAGGTGATCCTGCCTTGGCAGGGGGGTTGGACCAGACAATCTTCAGAGGTCCCTTCCAACTCCTACCACTCTGTGATTGTGTGATTCTGTGAAATAATGTGTTCTGGCTACCCATCCTGCAAAACTCTTCCACTTGATAATCTATGTGGCACTGACTTCCACAGATGCATGTTTATTTGGGGAAATAAAGAATATCCTTAAACTGCCTTTAACTTTATTTCTTATTTAATTTCATTGCATAACCCCTTCAATCTATAAAAGCATACGATTAATTATCTATATGGGGTATTATTTGTTTATTTTTTAAAAAAGATCACTTAATTATGCTTCCAGGCACAAGAATTTGCTTCTCAAAACCACAGAATTCAGTCTTGCTGCTATGCCCTAACCAAGCTAGAGATCCAAGTTACAGAAATGAACTCTTCAGCTATAGAGGTATAGGAACTGAAAAAAGCACTCATCTATAAAATCACGACACAAAATTTCTCAGAACTGGACATATGCAAATAAAAAGAAAGCAACATTTACAGCAATATACATGCTGAATAAATCAGAAAATGAACTAGAAATGTAACTTGACTTACTACAGAAAGTGTATACTATATGTCTGTATATATTTATAGCTACACGCATAGAATATGTATTTAGCAAAATTGTGTCTTACCAGAAGAAAGTGCTGACGGTCATCTCAACTTGAGATGAGTATTAAAAACTCAGAGAGAAAGCAAGCACTGTTCTTACAAAGTACTGAGCATTAGATTTCTAAACGGCTTTTGCCTGAGGTTAAGATCTTGGGATTACAGGTATTTATAGAGTGTTGGTTTACTATCATGAAAAATGTTACCCTTCTCCAGGTGAATCAGAGTATTTTGCACTTACACTGGCCACATATGCAGACAAATAGGAAAAAAAAAAGAAAAAAAAAAAGAGTTTGGGAACTTTACCTCCACCCAGTTCTCATCAAATCTTAACATATCATTTTTGTTTTTTCCTGCAGACAGTTAAGGAGAGACAAGTGTACTGTCTTTGCAGTTCCTGCCCATGACCCTGTACTGCTTCAGTCCTATTTCTTCTTCTCAGTAGGAAAAACTTATAATACTTTTCAGCACTGGTACAGCTCCACTGGCTGCAGCAACTACAGAATCTGAAACCGAAGAAGGTGAAGAGTTGTGTTACACAACACTGCACACCATGCATGCTACCAGCCTTGCACTGGGGTGGAAACATGCAACCATATTTTTCCCAGGACTTGTCTGTGCCCCAAAATGGCACCATGCTAGGAAACACAAAGAAATAAAGCATCGAACACTGTTTGGAGCTTGGTTACAGACAAGGTGGCTAGGATGCATCCCATTTGACCTCAGCAGCGTGAGAGCTGGGTGTCTCACTTAAACCGGTTGCCTGGGCTTTTTCCGCAGTTAATAGAAAGAGAGGTACCTCAAAGGGAGAGCCACCTTACCCACTTCTAGACAGGCTGAACAGCATTTCCAAGGAAACTCTCCTGCTCAACCGAGGGGTTTAACTGAAACTTCTGACAGTTTGCAGCAAAACCTTTAAGAGCCGCCCGCAGGAGCTCAGCTCCATCAGCTGTGGACAGGAGCCTTCACAGACCAGCCAGGCCTCTTGGCTCTGATCTCACCCAGGTGACAGCCAGGCTCCAGGACCATCTGCCCTCACACAAATGTAAACTGCTCTATATTGGTTATTTCTCTGAAGCAAATTTACATATCCGGAAATGGTGTTCAGCAGTTTTAAATATCTGTAATTTTTCAGACTGATAACGTCTATCGTACACACGAGATATAACACCTACTTATCCCGAAATCTAACTTTTTTCACCACTGAAATCTAAAGAGTTAGCTCTATGCGTGCACAAAGGCGAAACAGTCATTTTGCAAATATACCTGATCTTCCTACACCCTTTGCAAACACAAAAGTTATTTTCTAGGGGCTGTCATATTCACTAATCAGTTAAATTTCAAGATACTTCTTTTGGCAAAGGTCAGTAATAGTCAAAATGTTTGCAAGCAACAGCACAATTTTCCCTAAGCTTTGGAGTTTGCCTCTGGAAAGGGCAGTGATTTTTCCCCATGTGTAAGGGACACTTCTGAAAATTTGAGGTCAAACAGATTTATTACTATGATCAAGGCTGAAACCGGCAACTTTGACAGCTTTACTGAGCAGAATGCAACTTGCTACTAGTGAGGGTGTTTATAAGTGAAATTAGAATCTTACAAAATGTGCCTTTATGCAGCCCATAAAGGAAAGAGTCCAAACTAAAATATTCCATTGATATTAAACACACATAAAGCCTTATGCTGCTTCCTGCATGCCCTGAAGACCATAGAGAAGATAAAAATCAACAGCTGGAAGGCATCCTGCCTTCCTGCAAGGATCTCCATCCTACATAAACGTGGTCAGGAAAGGGACTAAGTTGATATTGCAATAAAACCCCTACAAAACATGGAAGATAGTTTTTGGAAGGCAATTCTGCTGTTTGCAGTAGTCGTTTATGCTCCCTGTCTCCCCGCCCCTTGGAGAATGAAGAACACAGGTGCAGCAGAAATGTTGGCCCCTCCAGAAGCTGTGGGGACATTTACAAATGAGGAACAAAGCTTTAAATTTTCAGCAGAAAATGTTAATGGGATGTCCAGGAATCAGAGGCTTCTCAGGTTGGATACTCAGTTACCCTGAGACCTGTCCTTGGAGCCCAGGGATGCAGACTAGCCCATGTCTTTGCACAGCAAAACCATGCTAAGGCTTTACTATTGAAGCTATTTCCATGTTGATGCTTTGGAGACATTTCCCCCTTTCCTCTACACTTTCACAGAGATGGAAGATCAAAAAGTATAACCAGCTATCTAGTAAGTTTGCAACCAATGTGTGTGCAAGTTCTCCCAAAGTGATTCAGACATTGTATTGCCACAACCTTACTGACTACTGGACCTGAAGCCTATATTTTTATTAGCCATTTATACAATATGGCTGAAAACGAATTCTCTTTTTATTGTTTTTTAATACAGACATTTACTCTCACAGACCAGTGAAACTTCATATTTTGCCTTTTGATGTCACCCTTGTTGCTCCTTGGGGATCAAGATGAATGTTCTAGCAGAGCCATGGGCAGACACCAGAGTCTAAACCAACCAGGAACCTCAGAACAAATGCCTCTGGGAAGGAAATGAATTAAACCACCGCTCCGAGCATCAATTGATATTTTCCAAGGGACACAAAAAAAGATTCACACACAGGAAACAAAAAGGCAAGCTCATGGTATTCTGAGGTAAAAACCATGAATGGAGGGGAAGTCCATCTTTAAGCACAAGCATCATAACCAAGAAATCAAAGTCAGAAGAGCTGTCCTCTCCTCCCAATTTCTTTGAATGATAAAATCATGTGCAAGTCAAATTCTGCAGGAAAGTACACCTGTGTTGTCATATACTTGTAAGTGCGTGCAGAGAATTTCCTGCTTTGCTCTTAGAAACCCCATCATTTGTCATATAAAGAGCACATGGGAGGCTTGTTTCCCTTCCCTCTAGTCTTATGTGGGATTTGGTTGAGGTATGTACAAAATTTCCAGGCTCTTTACAACAGAAGTCTTTGACCAAGTTCCAGCTGACTCCCTTCATTTAAAGTTCTTCCCCTCCTGTATCTGTTTGGAGTTTGCTGAGGTTTTTCTGGAGAGTGCCTGATCATGGCTTGTCATCAGGCAGAGCCTGGTATGGAGTCATCTGCCAGAAGAGGTATTAACCATCTTTAGAGTTGCAGGACCTGTCATTTTTAAACAGGATTATTTAAAAAAATCACTGGAGATTTTCAATGGAACATTATTTTTTTTCCATACTGGATGATTACAATAGAAATATAATGTACCCACACATGCTCAAATAAAATCATCTGCCTTATACCTCCTCCTGAGCCTTCATGAAATGACAGCTCTTATGGGAAGCACATGAAAGAATATTTTGGCATTTATTCTTGACATGAATTCAGTTGTTTTATGAGAAGCCGAGAGTTAACACCTTTGCTGAGCTGTCAAAAAAACCCCCAACAACCTTCCCTCCCCAACCCAACCAAGAAACCATTGTCTATTATCCAAAATGCAGTGCTGGCAGTCATGTGCCCCCGCCAGTCATTGTCAGTTGCATTTTTCTGAAAGATAGGTATAGTGTCTCTTCAGCAATTGTCACAGAAGTTTAACATCGTTACAAGGATGCTAGAAAATTCTTTCCCACTTCTGGCCTCTGTCTTCATATCACTACTAAAAAATCCAACTGAACACCAACATTTTTAACTGAAGAGTAAAACAAATAATAATGATAAATCTAAACCAACCTCAAAATACAAAAAATCAACAAACAAAACACCACCACCACATCCATAATTCTTACCCCAAAAGGGAAAAGTGGCAAAAGGGATTTAATTACCACTATTGATATGAAAGGCAACCTCTCAAACACTATTTCAGCTGTATGCAGCTATGAAAGAGAAAAAAAAGAGGGAATGATATATTAAATGAGATGTTAAATAATACACATTAAACAAACACTGTAACCAGTTTCACACAGAGACATGCAGTCTGACAAGAGGGCCCATTTAAGCAAGCCAAAATGGAGGGGAAAAAAAAATCAGAAGATCTGCTGCATATTTTTTCCAGTTTATTTTTCCCTTTTTTCCTCTCTGCACTAACAGTTTGTAAGAGGCCAAAGATATTCAAAGTGAAATGTCACCATTTTTACAAGATTAAATAAACTATTTATTAGAGGTAGACTAAGTGCTTCAGAGAAATTTATTTGCCCTGGCAATAATATTTATAAATGACCTATGAAATATTATGACATTGTACCAGTAGCATTGCAGTTTGTGAAGATTTAGTTCCAATCAGCAAGTGCAGTTTGAGAGGGGAAAGTATTTCTGTGCAGGGCCAGTGTAACTGTGCAGGCAACACTTGGGAGAAGATGAAGAGTACAGTCTTTGCTTTGACACTGGCAATAAATAAATATAGAAGCAATAAACAAACAAATCATTCAGCTCAAAAAGCGGAGCCGTGTTGCAGTCCCCATCAGCTGAGTCTCTGCTGGTTGAGACGGAGAGGTCTAAATGCAGCATGGCTGAAACAGGGAGCTGAGCTCCTCAGCCACGGGACGCTGAAGGCTGCGAGACTACCAGAGGGGGAACACAGGTACCTATTGAACACGGGGAGGGGCATGGGCTGCTCTTTACATTTCTTTTTTTGACCAATGTACCCAGGCAGGAACAACAACAGAAACCCAGCAATTAGGTATTCCAAGCAGAACTGCTATTTTAAGAACAACAAACTTCATTAATGGTTTGGGCTGCGTGGGGAGGCTTTAGAAGTAAAACAGACAAACATGTAAAACTCAGATTATTTGAATGCTAAGAAATAGTACACTTGAAGACTTCTCCCAAATGACATAGAAGCCAAAATCTATTTTGCTGTAAACTATAAAGCTGCTTTAAAAGACAGCACATGTTGGTCATATTTGTCCTCCACTACAGGACAGATAAAAACTTAGCAAGACAAAAAAAAGAAACAAAAAAGCTGATTAATTCAAAAACTGGACACCACTTCTCAGGTCCTGATGGAAGTTTTAAGCATGGAAGTAAATAAGAATAAAGGATCTCAGAATTAAGTTGCTTGAGCATTGTCAGTTGAAGTCTTGATTTTTTTTTTTTTTTTTTTTAATGAATGAGTCAACATATGCACAACAAAAAATCATTCTTCTCCCACAGTATCAGGTATATCATGGGGACAGACCAACAGAATATGCAGATACTGGAAAGCAGATTATATCTTCATCTTTATTGCCACTCAAGAAAAAGTTAGAAGTGACGACTGTGGCACACACACAAAGATATCCTTGGGATTTAACAGAGAAACCGTAATTTGTAAGATGTCAGGTAGAACGTATATTTCCAAACAACAATTCACTGCAACTACAAATATACTTATGAGGTCACTCAGTTTATGCTTCATTTGATTTACACATAATTTATTAGTTCCTATACTGCACTATTCTGCATTACAGTATCTCCCCATAAAATCTGTATTATTTTGTATAAATCCTATTCTACTAGCAGACTAGCAATTAAAGTGAATGCTTATGTGTTCATTCTAAGCTTTCACTGTAAGTTGCACTTAAGTCATGCAGGTTGAGATTCTTAGTTTTCAGACAAATAGTAACTTTCCAAGATACATTCAGTAAAATTCTACTTAGAATTCTTTATGAGAGCAAGGTAGTTGAATACGGAGAAAAGTAGCAAAAGAAAATAATTTGAACGATGCATGACATGTAAAAAATTTCTTTCTAAAATGACAGATTTGCTGTGTGTACAGCCCTCAATAATATATTCCTAAAAGATTATATCTAGAGAAAGCTGAATGAGAAAGAAAGTACCTGTAAAGTGGATGCTGCTTTCTATTATTTCCCTCTTATATTAACGCTTGCTTTATTCCAGCTCCATTGTGACAATGCTGCAGAGGCATAAGACTGACACCATGATACAAAAAGCCCACAAACCCCAGCCCCTTCGGTACTTGGGTCGTAGGCTGTGTGCAGTAGACTTGTGTGCCGTAGACTTTAAACAAGAAGTTTTTAAGTTTCCTTTATGTTTCATTTTTGACCTGGATTTTTTTTTTTTTTTTTTTTTTACTGTCCCCTAGTTCTTTGTGCACAAATTTTTACAAAAACTAGAAAGCCCTGCTGAGATGTGGTCAGGAGCAGGCCCCAACAATGCGCGAATCACGGGGTGTGTCATGATTTTCATCTCCACAAGTACATCAAGCCTTAGCTCCTCTAGGGAGTGGCCCTGGGCATGAACCTCTACAAACTTGGCCCAGGTTTCCTGTTTATAACCGAATAAGGTGTCTTTTGCCTAGTTTGCAAAACGAGCACAGAACTACCCAGTACTGATCTTTAACGTGTGCTTCCCAGTCACACTTCTCGCACTGCACAGCTCTCTGCTCTTCTGTGGTTATTTGTCGGTCCCATGTGAGTGTAAGGAGGTGGGCACAGAACTGCATTTTTTCTCCCCAGAAATAATGACCAGGGAAAATGCAGAAAGTAAAGCAAATTATGAGAGCACAGTGGCTAAGGCAGTAAAACAGACATTCAGAATCATGGGACCGCCCACAAAATTTCATTGGGATTCTTCTTATTTAACTCCTTGCTTTTAAGCACTTGTGCTAAACCCCAGTGAGTATTCCGGATTTTCTCTGTAAGCTCTAGAGGCTGTCACACAACGACAAATCAGAGTATGGGACAACCCTCTGAGCTGGGCTTGGAGGAAAGCCTCAGCTGCGGAGGAGATGTGCAATGAACCGGCAAACTATTCCGGCCCGTCTACCTGCGGCCCCCGAGTGGAAGGCTTTGCAGCAAAGCTGTCGTCACTCACCCATTCGTGGGAAAGCGCTCGTGGCCACTGGCCACGGGAAGACACGAGCCGCCTGCTTGTGAACATCAGCATCATCCGTATTTCAGAGCTGCCGCTGGCGAGTTCTGGCTACCTGCAGGTGCCTCCTGGCCGGTGAGACCTGCGTGCCAAGATACGTGCTGGGCATGAAACGGGGAGCAGATATGACACGGTGGGGGGACTGCAGCCCAGTATGGCCCCGCTCAGCAGTATACTCACAGCTGCAGTGCAGGAGTGCAGCCGCTCTCCTGCTGCTTGATGTCAAACGCAGATGTCAGTTATCAGTGATTTAGAGATCAGACTGGCAGGTCAAACCCGGTACCTGGGGCTTGGCAGAAGCCTCAGCACAGTCCCATAAACAAATAAGGCTCAGGCCAGGCTGGAGGGGCACATAAAGCGAGGTTTCAAGAGTCCAGCTCAACATGTGTGAGACCTGAGAGGTCTCTCCCTAGCCCAGACCGAGGGACAGTTAACAAAAGAGCAAAGATCTATTTGTTCTGGAAAACAACAGGCTTTTTTTTGGCTAAATAAATTTCAACAGATTAATAGTAATCCCCTCTCAGCTTTATCTTCAAGAGACAAAATCGTGTCCCTCAGTTTCCTTCCTTTCTTCTCAACCGTAGCTCCGAACTTGCTGCCTAGCATCTTGCACGTCTTTGTGCTGGGGCTGCGAGCTGCTTGGAGGTGCACGTACACCGTTACAATGAAGAAATGAAAAAGAATCATAAATGTAGGCCGATGTATTAAAAGGTGCAATACAAGATATATTTTGTTCATTGCTGAATCCAACTTGGTCCACTCTGCCTGCTTATTCTAGTTAAATGCACATGTCAACATATAAAAAGTTATTTCAGACTGCAGCATTTCATTACCCGAGCCAAGCCAAATGAACACAGGAATAGCAACAGTACACACGCCAAGGAAAATGAACTTTTTTTTCCTCCTACTGTGACATTTTTGGAGGCAGCCAATTATACATTAAAAAAATCATGAATGAGTAGTGTAATCTTGGAGCCATAACTTAAAGTGAAGTATTCCTTTAAATATGAAATTAATATAATCATGACATTTTAACAGTTTCTCATGGTTCTGCATTCTTCTACAAGGACTCATTCTAACTAACCCTATATGCTGTGTAAAAAGACCACAATAATCTTTTCCCACTAGTAAAATTGCTACTCTTAGGAGGGTTACATATATAGGAGTTTTTACATACATAAACAGAATGTGGTCACTTGTGGGATCTATAGATTACATTGGGGGCATATTAAGGGAGTAATGCGTGTGCCAAATTTGTTGGTGTGTTTTACAATGTCTAGATTTTTCTATCCTGTGCTATTTGTACATTTCCTGCCCTGACATAAATGACCTCATTAACAAGAAATTCTAATAAGTAGACATAAGGGTTTTTTTATTTCAAAATCTGAACTTTGCTGGCTACAGATTACTTCTATTTTGTGACCTGCCTCTGTATGTATAGCCTTGGAGGAGGAGAGAGGAGAAAGAAAAAAAAAACCAAACAAAATTTTGCTCACACAAGGGAGTTTTCTGCTGAATGACATAACCGCCATTCCCATCAACCTGAGCTACGGTCAGCCTACCCAACCATCTAGCAAAATTAAGTAAATGTAGAAAAGATATTTTGGGGATTGAAAATTACCTTGCAAATACAAGCAGTTTACTTTTGCCTTCCAAGCCAAAGAAGGAAATCACAGAGCAGCATATGGAGTAGTCTTTTCCCTGCCTATTGAAGTTGTGTTAGTTTTAAAGCAGTTCCTGTCACCATTCAGCATCTTACCCCCCAAGCAGATATGTTTTACCACAGGATCAGAAGTCTGTTTTTGCAGTCCCAACCTCAGGGTAACACTTCATTGAGACTCTAGGATCTGACCCACTTGCAGTGATTCCTACAGTAATACTTACACTGCAGCTGGGGCTGGAAATAAATATTGCTCTCAGCGTTGGAAACACTGTTTTGTTTTGTGTTTTTTACTCTGGATAGTGAGTTCGGGATGTGCTACTGAAGGGGAGACGAGAGTACCTAGCAAAAGCTCCAGTCAGAAATAATAACAATATCCATTACTCATAGAGCTCTGAAAGTGTTTTTTAGACTAAAAAACAGAAACTGAAATGCATGAAGTGTAAAAGATAGCCAGGAAAAAAGAAGATCTAGATGCAAAAATACAAAAGGTAAATCAGAGCTACATATATCAGATATGTATGTAAGCACATCTGCACAACTGCACATCCAGTTAACATATATAATAATTCCAAAAAAATGTTGACTAAGGTAGAGTCATGCAAGGCTGCAGGACGAGGCTTCAATGAAATCTGGCCTGAAGCAAGATTTGGAGGTCAGGCACCAAAATTCTCTAAGAAAACCTAATTCATTTGCAGTTTCTACATCCAGCAAGAGTGACTCCATGTTTCATGTCCATTCTTCTCCTCTGTCAAACTACCACTTCCCCAGCCTCATGTTGCTGCTCCCCAGCCTCACAGCTGCCTTCCCCCACGCTGCGTGCATGCTGTTACCCTGGGGCAGTTGCCCACTGTACTAATTTAATGATGAGGGTGAATGGACAGGTCAGAGCTAAGGGGGGCCCGGAAATGCACATCCTCAGGGCATTAGTGTGGTCTTGCCTACCTAAGCCATTCATTTCTGAAGATGGATATCCCATTTATATGGTAATTGTACTTATAAATTTGGCTTAATAGTGGATATAGCCCTTCTGCCCTTCAAAAAATGGTTTCTCAGTGGCTTGGCCAGACTAATTTCAGGTATGTGTGGTGGTGCTGGGAAACGACTGCTGTGCTTCAGTTTCTGGGTACTCACCAAGGACCATCCTCCATGTGCGGTACTACTGATCTTTGAAACAAGAGCAGAGAAAACGGCTATTTATTCTGTTTGATTGCAAATACTGAGGCAAACTGAACACATGCTCTTTGCGTGGCACCCAGTCAGCCTTGTTGTAGGTTCAGTCTTTCACAGTTTACAAGTTTAGTCTTTAACAGGCAGGAAGATTTGTGGCTTGTGCCTTCAGAGATTCCTCAGATACCTACAGTAAGACGTTGTGCAAAGCATGTAAAGGTTGCAGCTGCTGAACACCCTGAAAGTCAGTAACAACACTAACACTCACAGGAAGCTCATGGCAGGGCAGAGTAGGGAATTTAAAGAAGGTTGCGTTTTGAGTCGCTGAGAGAGAACATGGGCTTCTGCTGCCTCCTAGGGTATGTCCTCATGGCAGTGCCTGCTGCTTGGGAGGTACCTGAGCTCCTGTTAATCTTCCTAACTGCAGTGCAACTGGCAATGTACTTACGGTGGCAGAAAGGCCAGGATGCTCTCATTTTGATCACTTGGCCTTTCAGCTGGCTTTTCTCCCTCCCCTGGACAGTGTGCAGCAATATATATCAGTGTCTGAAAGAGCTATTTACTATCAGTACAACTAGACTCTCTTAAAAAGCCTGAGATTTTAAATATATACTATATATTTGGTGTTCATCCTATTTCTCTTTTGAGTTTTGAGGCTTCAGGGTCCCTGCTTTTCATATGTAACTCCACAGTGAGGGCTAGACATGAGCAATTTTAAGAATTCTCATATAATTACATGTCTCCAGATACCAAAGCTTTAAGAAACACCCAGAGTAGTAGGAGACTTGTGATGTTATCACAGAGCTGATGGCCTGCACTTTCTACTCCTGAAGAGGCAGGAAAGCTGTATGAGCCAGATTCTGAATCCAGATAGAGATCAGATCAGAGATTTAACCTGACCTGGCAGCAGACAGTATGGCCCTGTACTAGACCATGTTTTAAGGGGAACTGTTTTGGCCACTTTCCATACCCGTTAAACTTGCTTTACACGCCATTACTCTATGCTTCACCTCTTGAAAAAAAACAGTCCCTTTTATCACGGAATCATTAAGGTTGGAAAAGACCTTTAAGATCATCAAGTCCAACACGACCATGCCCACTAAACCATGTCCCAAAGTGCCATGTCTACACGTTTTTTGGACACTTCCAGTGATACAGTTGACCTCAGCCCATCGATCCAGCCTGTCCAGATCGCTCTGCAGAGCCTTCCTACTCTCCAGCAGATCCACACTCCCACTCAACTTGGTGTCATCTGCAAACTTACTGAGGGAACACTCGATCTCCTCATCCAGGTCATCGATAAAGATATTGAACAAGACCGGCCCCAGACCCGAGCCCTGGGGAACACCGCTTGTGACCAGCCGCCAGCCGGATTTAATGCCATTCCCCGCAACTCTCAGGGCTCAGCCATCCATCCAGTTCTTTACCCAGCGAAGAGTAAACCTGTCTAAGCCACAAGCTACCAGTTTCTCTAGGAGAACGCTGTGGGAGTTGCTGTCAAAGGCTTTACTAAAGTCCAGGTAGACAACATCCACAGCCTTTCCTTCATGCGCTAGGCAGGTGACCTGGTCATAGAAGGAGATCAGGTTGGTCAAGCAGGACCTGCCTTTCATGAACCTGTGCTGGCTGGGCCTGATCCCCTGGTTGTCCTGCACATGCCCTGTGAGCACCCTCAAGATAAACCTCTCTATAACCTTTCCTGGTACCGAGGTCAGGCTGACAGGCCTGTAGTTCCCTGGATCCCCCTTCCAGGGAACTTCCTTCTTGTAGATGGGTGTCACATCGGCAAGCCTCCAGTCATCTAGGACCTCCCCTGTTAACCAGGACTGCTGATAAATGATGGAGCGTGGCTTTTTACACTCTTCTT
>NW_010511651.1:41750-59490 GCF_000687285.1 Phaethon lepturus
AGCTCCCTCAGTACTCTTGGGTGGATCCCATCCAGCCCCATAGAGTTGTGGGTGTCCAGGTTGTGTAGCAGGTCATTAACTGTTTCCTGTTGGATTATGGGGAGTTTATTCTGCTCTCTGTTCCTGTCTTCCAGAAATATTAATTGGGGTTTTATGCTAGTTATAGCATCCTAATTATGTTAGTCACAGTCTCCTATTTTTGTTAGCATTTTTCAGAAGATAAAATATGACAGAATTTTCAGTACTTCTGATTGTCAGGTTTTGAAAACACCGCGGCCCAAGACACTGCCATGTTTCATGTGTGCACTTTAACTGTGGGCTGCAGGTCTCAGAAACAAACACAGACCTGCCATTTCGGTACTTAGTGATGCCCCTTGAACATGAGCAAAGCCTGCCAGCACATTTTTAGTGATTATTTCTTCACCTACATGCTAGATGATATTACTAGAGAAGTGTGCTAGGCCCACAGTAGAGATGGTGGGGTTGCTGCAGTGACTGGACTACATCTGGAGGTCCCCTCCAAGCTGAATTATCCTGTGATCTCAAGATATTTTATGGCACCACAACCATAGAATTAAGAACACTGGCTATAGCCTGATGTGACAGCAGATAGTTTACTTCACGGGCAGAGAGAGGCATTTTAAGTTCAAAGAAAGATTAAAGGAAAGATGTCTGGGATCGCTCAGGGCGCAGAAGGGCATTGGACTCTTAAGAACGCAGTATTTGAGGCTGTGAGGAATATCTCTAGATGCTGAGTGATATACTTCTAGATAAGGTATTTATATGTCCCTCTGCACGATAGTATCCGAGTACCTTATAGTAGCTCAAGTAGCAAAGTACTGTTTTATAGAGGAGGAGATTGTCTTGTCCGCGTTTGCGCTGAGGTTCTCTGGCAGAGCATCCAGGGTTTCTGGAGCCGGAGCTCAGCGCATGAGCCAACAGACCGCGCTTCCTTTCCTTCAGTCTATTCACAGTCATAACCGTCCCACACAAAGCCATTTTAATCTGCAGAAAAACACTTGCTGATAATTAAGAAAGCCCAGTTCTTCAATTATGAGACCATGAATAAATCCCTAGATAAACTGCTTAGTGATTTAGTATTATTTAATTGTATTCTGGCATTGCATGAAAATACACTCGAGGATCAAGCTTGTAATAAACTAAGCCCTGTACCTACATCTCAGGTACTCTCACCACCTCACCTCTTCAGACTCAGAACTCAGTCCCCTTCTCCTGGTCTCGAAGGACTGCAGCATGTAACAGACACGTTGACTAACATGTCTTTTACTAAAGCATCCCAGAACACAGCAGTGAAATCAAAACCAAACCAGAAGAAAAATATGAATATAATTTATCAACGTTACTTACTAGTAGGAAAAGTAATTACATTGTAGAAGTGAGTATGTATTGCTGATCTGCTCACTATTTTCCTGCTACGTAAAATTTAAAGCAATGAGCTGCAAATAACAACCTGATCAAGATGAATTAGAGGTCAATATTACATGGCATTCAAATAATATTAAAACTGTTATTTAAATTACCGATCTCAAAAAAGTGGTAGGTGAAATAACCACAGTAATTCTGAAGTAAGGAGTACTAGAAGAAAGTTACTCTTTTCCTAAAGGAAAATTTCTGTGTTCTCTGTGAATTCTTCATGACACTGGAGTGTCTTTCACTCAAAAACAATTAAAAATACATTGGTCAACTGAAATTCTCAGAAAAATCAGAGTATTTCACACCAATTCTGATTTTCAGAAAGTCTCTCTGAAGTGGAAAATTGGAAATACTTTCTTTCAATATACGATTTAAAAGACAGTTTCATAGAATGTGACACCTTTTCAAAAAATGTTCCATTGGAAACAAGTTGTCATTTTTAGATGGAAAAATGTTCCAAATGAAAATTCTCAATGTGTCTGTAGGGAGGGCAGCACTTGCAGCATACAGCCATAACAACTGAAAACAGCTACAAAATCTGTTTCTGAAAATAGCTTTCTAAATTAAGTTGTTTAATATCAGCAAAAATTGGACGTCATAAATACTGTTCAAATTAAATTTATTTCCATCAGAAGATTTTTAAAAAGGTGTTCACAAGAGGTTTACTGAATTTATAATTTTTTTTTTTAATTTGAACAAGATAGAAGAATTGTTGCAATACTCCATTTTCACATTTCTAAGTGAAGGCATTTGGTTTTGAGGACCAGGACGACCCATCATTTAGAGCTTTATGTTAATTTAGAATAACTTATTAAAAATTATAAAAGGTAGAAGCAAAATACTTACGGCTCATCTGATTTATGTTATTCTTTGGAAGTTCAGGTCAAAGCTCTTTGTGGGAGGATTTGACTTTTTATCAAAAATAATTATCAAGATCTCCAAAACACTCTTAAGGTAAAAATACAATTTTTTCACCCGGCAATGGTAAATAAATTGCTTCATTGCTTCATAAGCAACAGAACTAACAGAGCTTTGTTTCCTACACATTTGTGGCCGGACTCTCTGGCACCTGAGAAGAGCCATGCTCACACCACAGTCTTTTCTTCTGGGAGCAGGGGAATTAACAGAGTGTCCGTCCTCTACCCAGGCACCTATTTTCTCTAAAACTTACAGGAAAGCAACATCTCTAAGCTCATGACCCCTTTCTCAATTTCAGTTCAGGCCGGTTGCGATGCTTAGGTTTTGGTGGAGAACAGGAAGAGAGGGACAGGCTCCCCAGGCACAGCCTTCGCGGTCGACACCGCTACTTCCCGGACCTTTTCCCTGCGGGTTAAACAGCCTGGGCGCATCGGTGTGGATGCGATTTCCAACATCGTAACAGCCCGTGAAAGAGTCCCTTCCCCAAAGGCTCCATTACGTACCAGCAGCCCTAAATCACTTCACCGTTTCTACCTTCCCTGGTATCTACAGCTCATCTGCTTGCCCTCCCCAGGGAGCGTTACCGGAGGGTAGTACATCTTCTACAAGCGACTCTCCTTGTTTCTTGCTGAACGCAAGGTTACGGCAGCTGCCCCGGATCTCAGCACGTGGCTGCGAGCCCCGGCCTCCCCCTGCCCCAGCACGCTCCAGGGTGCCATGGGCAGCGTTTTCCGGCTGCTTTCGGTTGCACCAGAACGGTTTCAGCCAAGGGAGCGGAAAAGCAGCTAGATCGCACCAGTTGCCTAATCACCACAGTCCTTGAGTTGGCTATAAATGAGATCAAACTATTCGAGCTGGATCCTAATCAACAGTCAGTGCAGTCACTGGGGAGCAGACGCTGCCATCTGCACGCTCATTTATTGGGCTTTGGAATTATTTAATGTTTGATTTATGGTGGTGAATTGCGTCCTGGCAAATGTTCACTATATGTGAAACGCTTTGCTCCTTCATCCGTTAAAAATCAGGGCCTGATCCATGTGAATGCCTCCTGCTGAGTTCTCTATGTTTTTGGATCAGGCCTCTGGGTCTCAAGACTGGCAGATAATATTCCATTTCTGTCCAATTTTCTTGCTCAAATTTAGAAGAAGCTCAAGTGTTTTCCATCAACATTTTTATGTTTACTTTGGGGAGAATCTTCACAGTGGATCAGGTTACTGTGATATAGAAAGGATGACCCACGCTGACACACAAATTTTGCAGAAGATCTCAGCCTGAGGCAGACATCTGCCTTGGAAAGTTTCAGCCCAGATGGCTAAAGTTTGGCAAAGATATAAGCAACTGACTATAGAGTAGCATTATAAAATGGAAAGTGGTGTACACCCTTAATAATTGGAGGGTGCTACCAAGCACCACATATGATAAGGCTCCATAAGGATAACAAGATAACAAGAACCATAAGGGAAGAATTCAGGCAGGATTCTTTACACTTCAGAATATATGATCTACCTCTTCTTTTCTTTTGCTTGAAAGGCATATCAGAGTTAGTGGTTATTTTTCTCTGAGCCTTCAGACATTGCCACCACAACCAGGCAGCTCAAAACCAGCCTTTCCCACTCAACCTTATTAAACAAGGTTTATCTGAGAGACATAAAACCATCCCAGACAGTCAAAAGAAGTCCAGGCTGCAATAGTTCCTCCCTGCATTGAGAAGTCTGCTGGCAAAGTAGAAAAGCTGTGCAGCTGAGATCTAAGCTGTTAAATCAGCATTACTTAGTTTTCAGATTAAAAACCTGTCCTGATGTTTCAGTACAAGAACGCGTGCATAACGTCAGTTCTACAGTACCTTACATCCCTGGCATAACACGAAGATTCATTTAGACATAATAGATGAAAAACATGGTTTCACTCAGATTAATTCTGAACATGTTGAGTCCCCATTTCTGCTTCCACCTCATCTCTGTCAATTCACTCCTATTGAACAAGATGCGATGACATAAACTGGAATTGTGCTTAAAGCCATGTAAGAAAGTTGCTGCGTTTTACACCTGCGTAAAGCTTAAGTAACTGAACTGGCATAAATGAAAGCACAATTTGGCTTGAAGCATCAGGCATTTTTTTTTTTTTTAATTAGGCAATAGCTTAAAAATAAAAATCTAATGACTTTGTGGGTATGGTCCAGAATCAATGGGTTTGTGCTGGACTGCTATGGAGTAAATGAGTCCAGGCTTTGACTGTGTTTACTGGCATACGATTCCAAATACACATTCACAGCATCTCTCTCTGTGAACCTCCCGTCTATCTCCTTGAACTGAATGTGGCATGCTCCAAGAACACGTACAACAAGCCTGGCATAATTTGAAAAGCACAATTTGGCTTGAAGCATCAGGCTTTTTTTTTTTTTTTTAATTAGGCAATAGCTTAAAAATAAAAATCTAATGACTTTGTGGGTATGGTCCAGAATCAATGGGTTTGTGCTGGACTGCTATGGAGTAAATGAGTCCAGGCTTTGACTGTGTTTACTGGCATACGATTCCAAATACACATTCACAGCATCTCTCTCTGTGAACCTCCCGTCTATCTCCTTGAACTGAATGTGGCATGCTCCAAGAACACGTACAACAAGCAATACATCTTCTTCACAAGATAAACTAGTAACTGCAAGTCACATTAGCTATGCTAATTATTGACTCACACACATTTGTCTTGAGAAAATAGACTCAAAAAATCAGCAGTGTTCATGCGTATTAGCAAAGCACAGAGGACTAGGATGAAATGTATTTTCTGTTTGCAAGAAGTAGCGGCGGTGCGTCTCAGATGATAGCTGTTTTTAAGAACTATCAGCCTCCTTTAGTAGCTAAGAAAATCCACATAATGCCCATTTGCAAAAAGCCTTCTGAAAAGCTTTATATTGTGGAATGACTCAATCTTTAAGAAACTGAGGGCAAACAACCCACAAACACCTTAGTGCCAAAATACGTTTTTGTTAACAAATGCATTCATTGGATTTATTTCAGACGTATTCTTGAAACCTCAAAAATGTAGCACGCTTATTTTGCAACTGACTCATTGTGCACCAATTTTCAGCTTTTTCCCTTGCTTTTTTTCTTGATGCAGTTCAGTTATGCCCATCACCCCACCCACAAATTAGGGGTTTATAATGGAAATTCTGACACAGCCTTCACTACGGTGGTGCTTGCAGGCACTGTCATGATAACTAATTTACTATTTAATGACCCCTGATGTAATCACAGCAGGAGTCAGATTCACTAACATCCATCTCTCTATTGTTATCGAGGAGGAATAACATGGCAGGGAAGTACTACTCTTCTCTGAGCCCGTCTTTTAGCTCCCAATTTTAAAATGAGTGTTTAAATTGGTAAAGAGAGAGTTTATCACCACAATCCAACCTCTACATTTGTTTATGTTGGATGACACTTTTGTTCTGGCTCGCATTACTCAGATGGATAAAGCTCAGAAGGGTTCTGCTTTACTGCCCTGTTTTCTCTTAGTGTTTCTGCATTTTTTAAATGCTACCAAATGGTTGCTTTTGGCTCCCAGCATTATCACATGTTGTCTATAAGCATGGAAATAGTTATGGTAATATGGACGTAAATCATAACTGTAAATACCACATAAAGAAGACTGCCATATAATTATAAAAATACCTAATAGATTTCTTTTTCAAAGACAACACAGCTGTCCCTTCTAACCTTTCATTTGTAGATTCTTTTCTCTCCTGTTTTTATTTATAGGTTGCCGTGCAGTTTGACATAGCACACCACGATATTTGTTTCTAATTTTGAAAAGAAAAGAAAAAGAAAGAATACTCATTTCATCATAAAGAAGCATTAGTTTACAATTTTGAAAAGAAACTAACGCCAGCTCTAGAACATCATCTTGGAACCAATCTCCCTCTTAATACATTTCAAAAGAATCTGTCAATGGCTACATACCGCAATTTAAAATTAAACCCTGCCATCGAACTCAAGAAAGGGTCGGCCAAATGGCACACATCACGTGTTGGGAAAGAAGCCCCATTTTTACTCTAAACATTTCAGTGTTTTTATGAAAAGAACCACAATAGGTTATTACGCTGACCACAACAAAATAAGGTTTTTATACCCTACTCAGGGAAAAACAGGTTGAAAAGTTTTATGGGTAAACTTATACTATGCAACATGCCACGTTAATGAAAGGAGCAAAGCCTTACACAGCACTAACATTGCCAAAAAGGGTTTTATATATTGTCTGGAAACTGCCACCATACATTTTATCCCTTTACAGTCAGCTTTGCAACGCTTCAAAAGCAAAGTGATACAAGTGTATTTCAACTCCACTTTATGCTGGACTCGCATGGTGCTTCAACCTACACAAACTCCTTCCTTCAATTTCCTTGTTACCTTAAACTTACATACGGAGGTCACAAGAGAGGCTATAGGTGACGCTGCTCATGCCAAATGAATGGAAGGCTGTTATCTTTGAATCTTTGAAACATTTTTGCCTCAAAGCTTTTATCTATCACTAAGCAACCACTTCAGAAATCTGTGCCTATGCCCTTCCACATAGCAAATCCCACATTTTAGCTCAGGTAGCACCAAAACTCTAAAGGGAATGAAATTCATCTTAATCACCAGAAAGACACACTTTTCTCTCTCCCCCCCCCCCCCCCCAACCGCCATGTATAAAAAGAGTAATTATGGCTTTATGTAGAACAACGCACAGCTCTGAATGGGTGAATCACATCCTGATTCCCTTTTGGAGAAACAACTAAAACACATGCACTGGAAAATGCTGGTGGGAAAGATCAGTCTGGGCTAGAGGTGCACTAATAGCTTATCGATACAGATTTTTAAGCAGATGAAACATCCAAATCCACACTGCTTTTTTATCTACACCAACTGGCCGTTGCCCAAAAATGTGTCTTTTTATCAGATGTGTCACTCGGTTGGGAGGCTGCCATGACTATACTGGGTGACTGAATGTTGAAATAATTTCTCCAGGGGGAAGAGGCTGATCCCAAAGGTTTTCTAGTTCCAAGGGGGAGATCATTTTTCACCACCAGTTGGATCCTGATGTCAGACATGCCCTTGCTTCATTTATTCTCCTCAGAGGTTGAAACCCAGCTTGTCCTTCCTGACTCCAATATTGTTTCACACTTGGGCACACAGCATCTACTACACAGTGAACTATTAAAGCAGGAGAGCCTATGAGACATGGGAAAATAGTTTAGGGGAAGCAGTTTGACAGCAGGATGCGGTTGTTTCTATTGTCGTATTAAAATAGAGATATCTGGGAAGCTTAACTTTGTTTTCACTATGTAAACATATGTATTTTAGCCTAATGTGCCAAAAAGGTGCAAATACAGCCCCCCCCCCCATCATCAAAACCCCAAACAAACCAACACAACAAATATTTGACCTTTTTATACACCGTGTCTACTTTCTTGGCAGGAATATGAGAATGAAGCCCTGTACACCTAGAAGAAAGCTGAGTTGCACTGAAAGAACAAATGCCCTGCGTTCCATTAGACTCTGTCGTTTTATTTTACATTTGTAGTTTGTTCTGAGAACACAAAGAAACATATTTTATATGATGTTATATATCATATACATATATGATGTTTATATGTTGTTATATACATATAATCATCTTATATACATATATAAGATGATTGAACATCTTTTACAGAGTCATCTTAAGAAAATATACTGACATATTTTTATTGCCTTCTATTTGTTTTCTCCAGAACAATAAGCACAGAGATAGAAATCACCAGTTCCCATATAATATGTGGTCAGTTAAAGCACTACAGTTTAATTCTTCAAGCAAAAAAGCAGCTAGGTCTTGCCCACACTAATGGTTTGAGCTTGCAATATCTATATTTAGATCATACGTAAATTATGTTAAGAAGGCTAAACCATTGGTGTTTTTTTAACTGGCATGACTGTTGTTCCAAGAACATAGCTGTGAATTCCTGCTACGGACTGGTTACCACATGCTTACAATAGACATTTAACATGAGAAGGCAAAACCATGTTGCTTCATCATCTTTAAGTATGTACATCAAGGCAGTATTGATGAAAATGATAGCCTTTTTGAATCAGCGAGAGTTCAGTTTTCTAACAGGTGTAAGCTGTAAAGCCAGAGCATAAGCAGATATCTGCACCAGATGTCATTCACTGCAGCATTTACTGTGTACACTGGCATCTCCTATAATGTTCCTCTGCTTACACCAAGATACCTCTGTGGTACTTACAAGCAATAAAAAGTTAGTTGAGGCTTTGAAATAAAAATTTATCAAGCCCGCAGCATTCTGTGCTAAAGCTGGACCAATGCCAGACACATTAATAACTTTCTGGCCTCTTTTCTTCATAAATATGGAGCAGTCAGGAGACCATGAACAACTGCTTCCGGAAGTATTTACAATACTGGCAATATTTCTCTCACAAAGTTATCTAACTGTTATCACAGATGTTTTTATTGCTAAATTTTCAAATTTGTCTTGTGGGTTTCTCTATATATTCGTATTCAAGAAATCTGAATGAGCTAGCAGTGTGAATTTACAGAATATAGAGAGTCTAGAGAGCAATATATCTCTCTCGAAGTGAATTCAGATAATCTGAATGAAAGCCATTTTCACTTTGAATGAGACTGTCCACACAAGGGACCAGTTAAAAGTTAAGTCAAGTCAGATAATTTGTCTTTATCTCTGAAGCTGATTCTCTGACGCTGTCCAAGAAAGATAAAGTCAAAGAAAATCTGTCCTTTGATATCACAGCGTCACATATTTCCAATGTTGTCCTAGCAATGATCATTAGATATTAGGCAATAGAGGGAGGAATTGTATTTGTTTAATTTCAATTTCTGCTTTTTGGCAAAATGCACAATTCTTCTCTAAGCATAATGAAAGGTTTCCTTCCTCTTGCCTTCTCACCTCACTGCCCCCAAAAAAGTGAAAAGAAAATTTGCATGACAAATTTGAGTAAGACAAGGATACAAATAGGCAATGCATATGTTAAATTCAGATGGCCTTTTGTCTCAGCTGTTACATCATACCCCATACCAGAGCTACTGTGCCGCTACTGTCCACAGAAACCTCACTGTTATAGGGACACCAGTTTTTAGGAGTAGGTAAAAGAGCTGACCAAATAGATTTCTAGTTTTAAGCAAACTTGTACTTTTGTTATCACTTGAGTGGGAAAAGCTCTTGAGGATGTTTAGAATAGGTCTAAAACAATAGAGCTTCACTGAACTTCAGCCTATAGGCATGCTTCTAAGTAACTCTAACAACAAAGATGAAAATATTCCTGGAGAGAAGATAGTGGGGGCAGAACTGATGCAAAGATAACTGCACAGGGGAAAAAATGCAGTAAACATTAAAGAACCTCAAGATTATTAACTGAGATATCAACTGCTGCTATTTACAAAGGCTCTGGATACTAGCCTTTCTGTTTAACTCACTAATTCTGGTATGACAAACACCCTGTCAGTTCACAGTACTTGTCTACAAGATGTGTTATTTGGCTTCAATGTGAAAGTAATCCCTTTTAAAATCAAGAACCAAATCTGTACAGCAGGTAAATGGTTAATGCTGAACAACATGCACATGATACTTCACCAACTCCCTTACAAAAATTAGGATATCATTCTTTATTATGGTGCCCTGTAATTCTAAAGTAAATCATACCAAGATACCATCTTGCATGTCTTTAGATCAGATATCATTACTCAGGAAAAAAAAAAAAAGAAGCTTTCATGCACTTACCTTATCCTCTAGCCGGATCAGTCTGGCTCCTACAGTATAGTATCCTTTGTCTACCCCTTTTTCTAAATAAAGAATAAAAATGGGTCATTCATTAGGTAGAGAATAAACTCATACTAAGAATTATATCTATGGTATTTAAAGCAAAAAAGAAGCTGGTAATAGTAGGATAGTACAAGTAACATGAACATAACAGGAAAGAATTTCTTCATGGTGTACAGAAGTGAAAGAGGGTAGTTGGAGGGAAGGGAGTTTGTCTAACTGACAAGATCAAATTAGTCTAAAGGGCAACCTGGACCTTGGTAGGGGTAGTCTGTGGACACAAAGGACTATAAATAGTGCCTGAGGTAACTTGATTCCTTGTTTAATTACCTCAATTAACTGTAGTGAGATAGAATAGGCATGCTCCCTAGCTATAACCTCCATTTTGAATGTCATTGACATGAGCAATGTACACTTTCTATACATAAAGCAACGAGAATAGTTTTCAACTCAGGTTGTAGATGTAGGAAGCAGCACTATGCAGGGGCTGAAGGGCTGGAGTGGCGGAGACCTCGCTCCCCTCTCTAAATGAGACACTGGGAAAAGCCCTTGCGTCTCCACCCTCATTTTCCCTCCTAGATTTCACGAGACCTGGTTATTTAAGCCCAGTTGTGCAATTTGTCTCACTCGCACGTTGCCAATGGTGGGATTGGGAGCCGACATTGAAAACTGTGTAAAGCGGGGTCTATTCTTTGTGTTTACATGGACAATTGCAAAGGAATGACATAGTTTGGGGGTGTTATTTCACAGGAAATGAGGCACAATACCAGATATATTCTGAGCTAGGGGGAAATATACGCAATAAAAAAACAACCCCAAATACTAAACTAACTTAGAAGCCTATGTCAATGGAAGTTAGACACATTTTTCTCTACTATTTTTCCAATAGCAGGCTGGAGTAATTACTCCTTGTTTGTTCCATAAATTATTCCACTTTTATGAGTGGTTGAGCTTTGGTTTTTACAGTTATTTAAGTCCATTTTGCTTAAGGCATGAGCACAGTGTGAAGGGCTTGCTGGAAGTCAGCCTGAGATGTGAATTTACAGTATACCAGCAACCATCATAACTGCCTGTATGTGTGCTCATTCTGCAGGGAACTCACATTCTTGCATTTCTTAGCAAATGGTACTTGCTTTACCACTACCGTTAGCAGTGTATATGTTTGCTAACGTGATATGTTTAGTGATACATTTGCACCAAAGTTCATCTCAAGGTAACTCGTACTGTATGCGTCACAAACTTAGAGGAAGACTTCAGCAAAAAGCAATGCTGGCAAGAGTATTCTTCTTGCTTTCCTTCTCCTCTAAAGACCACCTAGTGTGTTAAAAAAGTCATGGACCCTTGACGGCACTGTGCAGGAATTAGAAAGGAGAAATGTTTAATCGGAGAACCTGGAGGAGTAAGTACCATATGGAGAGAAAATTCAAAGATTGTTCAAGGACACTGTGTGGGGACAGAAAATAAACAACACAGCTTGGCTCAGACATGTGTGCTCTTTATCATTCATTAGTTCACAACCAGAGAAACTTCTTAAAATGTAAGTGGCTGAGGCTTAAGTTTATCTACGTATTCATCTCTGCCTAAAATGAAATAACTGACTCTGTAGTCTACTCTCCAGTTAGTAAATCTGTAGACACTTACCATCTTTCAAAGTACATACCAGAAAAAACATGCCTTTAAGGTTTTCTAAACTGGGATTGATTTAAACAGCAGTGGGTAGGTAGTGTTTTTGTTTAGGCCTAAAACTAAAAAGCCCCCCAAACCTGAAGAAATATTCCAATGAACTTTTGGAAAAAAAAAAAAAAAAATTCCTCACCAGCTCTAATTACATCCTTCATATAATCACCAAGACATCCAAAACCAACCAAACCAAGTTAATGATGTTTCCTATTTTAGTTATTCTCGAATGTGGTATGGAACAGAAAACAACAAAATAGGAAGCAGATAAGCAGTAAGAAGCGGTTTTGTGGCACGTGGCACTCCTGTCAGGTGAAGTGAAAAGAATGATATATATGCATGTAGCTGTGTCACGTCCACCCCTATGGGCAATGCAGGCTACAAAAGGCTGCAGTCTCTCCCAGTTCTTATTAGCCTCCACTTAAATCAGCATTCAGCTCTAATTTACAAGCATTTTCCTCTAATAAAGACTATCTTTAAAAGTAAATGGGGTGTGTATACAATGTGCAGAGCATTGTGTTCAGAAAGGTGGGCAGAAGTTCAAATAGCTTTGCTCTAGTACATTTGATTTCTCTCTCATGTTTATGCTTTTTCTCTTGAGTCTTTTCAAGATATATGATTTTAGACTTCCTACATTATATTATTTGCCTTGACATAGTTGAAAAGATGGCATGGCTAACTATAAATCTGAAATGCCTTAGTTTTTACATTCTTTGCTTTGTAATCCAAAATAACTTTCTTTTAGTATTGAGTTTTGTCTGTTCTTTGTGATAGTCTGCAATAAAACAGGTAGACCAGCTAAGCAATGCAGTAACTGTGTACATATATGTGAAAGGCACAGACACAAAGGAAACATGCATGGTCATCATGAAAGGAGGTACAATTATTTATAACTGGATGAAAATACATATGGACAAATTTTAGCTCAGAAGAAAAAAAATTGTCTTGAAACAAGCTTGTATCACATGGTTGGTATGATACAAACCCATCATTTTATATACTTAGACTTCAATCAGATAAAACACTAGTATATGAGCATTAGGCATTATACTTCAGGAGCCTGAATAGTTCTTGGGTCATCTAGTCCATTTCTCGTCTTTATTAATATGTAATTTCTTCCCTAAAAGCCTTTGCCTTCCTGAGTATGCATACTATACTACTTTCAAAACAACATGGCCCTGTATTTATTTCCTAGTATTTTCACAAAGGTAGCACATCTCTTTTTTTAGTGAACGACAAGAGATGCCTCCTGTAAAAAAAAAAAAAAAAAATTTTTTTGGTATTCCCCATACCAGCTGAGAAAACAAGAAATGCCATCCCCAACTTTTACCCCAAATGGAAGCACATGATGTAAATGGCATATTACTAATTATTCAAGTTTGTTTTCTTTTTCAAAAAACAGCAATTACCATCTGAAATGAGCAAGAGGAAAAGAGCAAATCAAATGAGGGACAGTACCATCATCTTAATTTTTTACTCAGTGTACTCCATCTCATCAGAATATATCAAACTTTTAAGAAAACTGATTTTTTCTCTTTGGTCAGAAAAAGTACTTATGGTGAGCATTAGGACAGTGGAAGAATTGCAGACAGATGGTCTGAAGATACTAAAAGCTGGAAATCATCTAATCCTATGGAGTAAGCCTCCTTCCTTGATTTTTACTTCTGTGCTGTATATAGCCAGAAGTTAGCTAACTCAAAAAAATTAAAATTTATCTGAAAAACATTAATTTTTTTAAGCAGAAAATGAGGAATTTCAGAACTGTGACACCTACGATATTCCAGATTGCTAAAGACATCTCAAAACCACGGCAAATTATTTCAAGTTCAGTACTGGGACCACAGAAAGCAGGATAACACAAGAGATGCCACTACCTCCTCTTGTCTAATTCAGTGCAAATACAACTTTACGGATTTGTATTTGTTTCAGTTCTGTAGAAGCTCTATGTATGGAAAACTGCCATGAGCTTATGGCAAGATCTAGATCCTTATGTTATAAACCAGGTGTGCTTCTGAAAACGCAAGTCAGGATTGCCCTTTTAAACTCAGGATTCATAAGATAGATAGCAAATAACATTGCCTTAGGCATCATGACTTCTGACTTAAGTCTCTTTTCTTGTCAGCCAGAGGTTTTTACAACTGATAGGCAGAAGAAATTAAAAAGAGGTAAGATGTAGTCCTAGATCAGGCACTTGTGATTTCCCTTGGACAGCCTAAAGAAAAATTTGAAAAGTTAACTACCAAAATATTTAGTGTAGAAGGCTGTACTGCAACACCAAAACCTTTGTGATAAAGCTAACTGTTCCATGATGAAGGTTCAACAGTATACACTGAAACTAGAAATTTCTAGCTTTTTCAAGTTGCAAAAATCTAGCTGCAGTGATGCACAATCACCTTTCAAGAAATAAAACAGCCCTAAAGAAAAGGTCCATCTGCCTACCTGCTTCATTTGTCCAGCCTCTGAGATGACACAATTTGCTCATGAGGAGCAATATAATCAATTTATTAGAATGAAGCCTTACACATTGAATCTGGTATGAATTACATCACACTTCTGCCCTTCCTCCAGAAGGTGCTGATGGCAGGATTTAGACACACAATCATTATACTATTTATAAAACAATTATTATGGAAAATTCAAAATTAAATGCAAGCTTCTTTATTATTTTTTTATTAAGAATGGAATTCAATACTTTTCTGAGGACCTGGATGAACAATAAATTAGGTGCAGGTTCCAAGCCCACAAAGTAGGATGCATGTCATATTTCTGGTGGTTCTTTGCATTGAGGTAGATCAACCCCAGAAATGAAATTAACTTTTAGAGACAAGACTGTGAACACCTAACAGCTACATAAAATGTCCTAAGAGGTTTTATTTTTGACTACGTTCCCATAGATTTTGTCTCCCGGAGGGGTAGAATAAATAATTTCCTGCAGAAATATGGGTATCTCTGATTTCAAATATTAAATTACTTAAAAAGATAAAAATTAAACTACGTGTATTTATTATGCTTTAAAAGATATTGTGATCCAATTTCTTCTTAACAGCTGGGAAGGAAATAGCATCAGAAAGCTTAGGTGGCATTTAACGGAAAAAAAAGCAAACAATGGAACTGCCAAAATTTTTAAGAAAGCCTTTTTCTCCAGGGATTCCCACCTGTGTTATGTAGACCCAAGAGGTTCAGATGAACTGCAGATAAACATCAGACTTTTGCGTACTTTTCTGAACCCAAACACTGGATCTTTTGTTTTACCTTGGCATTATTCTTCACCTTTGCCCCTGAAAAGCTATAGTAAGTATCAAAAAGTGCATTCAAAATCAATTAACTCCATCATGTGTAGTGAAGGTCAAGTATTACACTCTTCTTATTTGTATCATTACCTAAGTGTCTGCTTTGTTAATTCAAGACATTTTATTAACATGTGCTTTGCCTCTATATCAACACTTTTGATTATTAAGGGGTTTGTTTACTATTACAGGAATTTTGTTCCATCTTACAAAATTGCGTTACCTGGGACATTGAGACAGGCTTTCAATGAAACTAAGACACACTCTTCTGGGTATACTCATAAAAATGGGATTCAAGTCTTTGGAAAATTTATTCGTTATCTCAAAGTTTTTAAATCTGCTCCTGATACTAGGAGTTTCAAAGAAAGTTAGCAGATGCCAAGACCAAAACAAGCTTTCCTCACAATATGTGTACGTGAAAATTAAATCACAAAAATTCTTGTCACAAAATATTGCAGACATTAAAAGTTTACAGGCAAGCTTGTTAAGAACAAACTAGTTAGGAGTACTAAATACACAAAAACCATGTCAGGAAGTCTCTGATCTACAAATGGCTGAACGTTTACAGGAAGGTTAGAGGTTTACGCATGCCCCATTTTTATACTTTTCCCAAAGCACCTTGCTTTTGGCTCCACTGGAGTCAGGACTAGTCTGACCCAGGACGGCTTTTATTCTATTCTTGTATCCTTATCTTGTTTTAACACAGCCTTTAGTGCTTTTTATCTTTGAGAAACTAACTTCAAAAGTAACAATAACTGCTTTCAGGGAATTCAGATTCTGGATCATTTATGACATCATTCACTTTTGAAAGGTATATAATACTATAGACACACTGCAGTTACTTCATATAATATTATTAAAGTTGACAACAGGGTTTCAGTAACAGCCTGATCCAAAACCCACTGAGATCACTGGAAAGACTCCCATTCATTTCAACAGGCTTGGAATCAGACCTTAAGGTTCTTTGAATGGGAGTATAATAAAACAGGAAAAAAAGGGAGCTGGAAAGGAAAATTCTTCTCATGTTTTTCTCCTTGGCAGTTTAATTTTCTTTGCATTGTCATTTCTTTTTTGCTTGCCATCAACACAAAAATAACACAGCCTGGAGGAAACACCCATATTGTTTACAAATGAGGTTTTTAGCGATGCTTTTGAACTGGAAAAATATATCCTCTTGAAAATACATTTTCAATGTAGAATTTCCTTTCAATTCTAAGGAAAACTCAAGAAGTTTTCCAGAGGAGGAGGACAGTGCAAGAGTCTGTTTCTACCCAAAACAGGCCAATACTATAACCACTCATCACTCTTCATCACTTGATTATTGGTGGGTTGCATAACATTGGGACTGATCATAAACTAACCCTAGTTTTAGTTCTGTTGACCTATGTTGAATGGTTCTGGAACCACTTATCTTATTTTTGGATTTGTGGAGGGTTTAGATAAAATCACTACTAGATCAAATAACTTCTGGTTTTGGTCTTGCAAACACATAACTAAGCTTCCCAGGTTTTGCATCCCTAACAACCATTTTACCTTTCCCAGTCAGTATTTATTCAGTCCATTTGAGGGCAGAGCCATATGCCTTTGCAAGAGGTATGACTGTAGAGCCGGAATGCTGTGGAGGCAGACATCATTCTTAGCAGGGCCACCATGCTTTTGCATCTAAGCTGTCTCAAAGCAGCTATTCAGCAGCAATGTTGCAAGAGAAGACTAACAAGGGAAGCTAGTTGCATGGACATGGATGCCATAATCTTCTCTAAAGCACAGATTATGGCTTTCCCAAATATCTCTGAAGTCCTATGATTCTCTCCCCAGTAAGACTATCCATCACAAATTCTGAAGATGAGCCTACCCCAACTTATCTCACCTCTGGAAGCCAGTGGGATTTTTCCACATAAGAATTTCTGACAAAAATGATAATGAATGATAAAAAGCATGTGGCAGATTTTGACTTGAACTTTTGTTTTTCTTTTCTCTTAATCATCTGGGGTTGCATTTGCAGCCACTTCAGGATGTGGCTGGTACAGCAAGTTGCTGAGTAACCTCCGGCCTAGAAGCAGGTCATTGACATTGCTTTTGTTGTCCAATGTTCTAGTGTAGGCTTTGCATATTAGTTGCCCAGGTCTGAATCAATCATGGATACGACCCCATGGTTCTCCCTCAGTACTTTAGACTCTTTTCAATGCTTGAACACTTTGAACACTGTTCAAATCCACAGACCCACCTAAGATCCTCCCAATGGTTGCTATGGCCCTTTTGACCCAAGATTTGGTGAAACTAAACTTCCTGAACATATTCAGCTTCCCAAACTGCTAAGAACATTATTTCACAATTAGCTGCTTTGCAGCCAACACTTCCAATTATTCCCCACCTCTGACACATGAATCTGTTTCATAAAAAGTGCCTCTAACACTTGTTTTTTTGAGCACAAATTACAGTTCTAATTTGGTAATGTTACATCTGAAAAAAAAAAAAATCATTCTTGAAGGTAAACAAAGTTCTTCAATAAGTTTAGCTTGCACATTGTGGAATGAATTCCCAAGCAGAAATATTTATACATGTATTCAAGCTGATGGATTATTTTCCTGTGGTCCAAAACAAGCTCAGCTGCAGGGAAAGA